>NC_143131.1:960769-1116730 GCF_059928025.1 Delphinapterus leucas
TATCGGTGTAAAGAGTAAAAGTGACAATAATTAGCTACATTATTCTGAATTTTAGTTTTGTAATATAGATGAAAGTAAAATCCTATATCTGCTTAAAACTGTACATTTCTTTATTCCAAAATATGTGCACGTAAAACAAATATGTAGTGTATCTTATTAGTCTCTCAAATTATGCGCTGAAAGGGCTATATAAAATTCCTATTTTAACCTCTGTGGGGAAAAAAATCATAGAATCTTTGAAATATCTACTTCTAGCCTTTTCCATTCACACACAGAAAAATCCAGCCATACATGTCTTTACCACCTTTTAAAGAAGAGACCTTCCTCAGTACTGTTCTTGAAGTCCAGTGTTGTAGGTACAAGGGACATTTACTGCTCGTCCACTATACACCAGGCACCAAGGTGTCAAAGATGCTTAAGACATGATACCTACCCTCAAGGAGCTCGATGTCTAGGTAGGGAGACCGATATGTAAAGATTATTCATTATAAAATGAGGCAGGAAAAGCAGCCTGGAGCACTGAGAGCGAAGGACCTTATGTGATAAGTAATTTCTGTTAAGTAATTAACACACAAACTGTGAAGTAAAGCTGGGCACCGAGTCTCCTGAGTTCAATACCAGAAGCACTCACAAGTAGACCCTTCACTAATGCATTTTCTCAAAGTATCTTTGAACTTCCTTCCTTTGAATTTCCAAATATAAAATGAACTACACTACTTCGAAAACACATAGCCTGTAGTCCCCGTCGATACTCGGTGGTCACCTGCTCAGCATCCTGTGTCAGCCACTGCACCTCCTTACTGCAGAATGGGGGCCCTGACCTCGCACCCAGTTCTGGAAGGTGGGCTCTGAGTGGCCTGAACTAATCAGTGTGGGCCATTCCCTTTCTAGTTGCTGCTGAGAGACATGCAGATGATGGAACTGGTCTAAGGACAGAAGCCATGGTTTGGAGGACGGGTTCTCTCTGCATGCAAAAAGGAAGCACGCAGCCCTGACTGGCAGCCTAGGACAGAACTATTGCACAGAGGAGGGAGAAGCTGAAAGAAAAAGAGTCCTGAGCAAACAGCACTTGAACTTGCTTTACCATCTAAAACTCAAAAGTAAGCCTATCAAAACCCTTTATTGTTTAAGCCAGTCTGAATTTCTGTTACGTGCAACTCAAGCATCTTACCTGACACTTCCCCCAAGGCAGCTCACCTATCTATTCTGTTAATTTACCGGTTTCATACTGTCTACTATGGGGATAAGTCCGTTGTGCCACTAAAGGGCTGAGCAGACTTGTTTGCTCACTTCCACCATGCACACTGTTTCCTTTGGGATGTTTGGGAATCACTCACTATAAGGTCAGCATCTACTCCTATCCTCAGACCGAGGAGCCCTGGTTAACACAGTGGAGAGGTCTTTGGATGTTACATATTTCTCAGTAGAATCGTGCTTTTCTACGCTATGAAAACAATAGAAGCAGCAACTTTTTCTTCTTTATACACCTATGTGTTGACAAGGGTCACTTTTAAAGAAATATCCCACAAATCAATCTCCTTTGATTAATGCAGAAATACCAGGGATCTACTCAATTCTTCCATCATAAAACAAAAACAACAACAAAAAAGGATTTGAGAAAAACTGTCCTCCTATACTTAAAACCAGGAGTATGAACTGACTAGTGAGACACAGAAAAAGTAAACTAAGATACAAAGGGGATGAACATGTTAGCCAATAAATATCATGTCAATAAATATTAAATGATAAATATCCTCTTAAGGGAATTTCCTGGCGGTCCAGCGGTTAGGACTTGGCACTTTCATTGTTGTGGGCCCGGGTTTGACCCCTGGTCAGGGAACTAAGATCCTACAAGCTGTGTGGCGTGACCAAAAAAAAAAAAAAAAAAAAAAATCCTTTTGAGCAAGCTAAAACAATTCAATCTAGGCAGAGCCAACTAATAAACAGATATCAATTTCTCAATTTAAGGAAAACATAATAATAATATTTTAAACTGATGATTCTTACCAATTGCTCCCTTTTAATGTACTCTGTTAGTTTATCTACTTTTTCCCCTTGTTTGTTGGACAGTTTCACCTCATACATATTGAAGCACATATCTTGGCAACAGACTGTGGAGAAAATCAGAAACACAGAACATTTCCTATTTTAAAATGCTATTGTGAAAAATTCCGTTTCTCCCTAGACCCACCGTGTGGCTGACATGGTTGGTCTTGGTGCTCCGGCCTGGTGTCAGGCCTGAGCCTCTGAGGTGGGAGAGCCGAGTTCAGGACACTGGACCACCAGAGACCACCCGGCTCCATGTAACATCAACCGGCAAGAGCTCTCCCAGAGATCTCTGTCTCAACGCTAAGATCCAGCTCCACCCAATGGCCAGCAAACTCCAGGGCTGGACGCCCCACGCCAAACAACCAGCAAGACAGGAACACAACCCCACCCATTAGCAGAGAGGCTACCTAAAATCATACTAAATTCAGAGACACCCCAAAACACACCACTGGACGCAGCCCTGCCCACCAGAAAGACAAGATCCAGCCCCACCCACCAGAACACAGGCATCAGTCCTCTCCGCCAGGAAGGCTACACAAGCCACTGAACCAACCTTACCCACTGGGGGCAGACACCAAAAACAAAGGGAACTACGAACCTGCAGCCTGCGAAAAGGAGATCCCAAACACAGTAAGTTAAGCACAATGGGAAAACAGAGAAATATGTAGCAGATGAAGGAGCAAGGTAACAAACCATCAGACCAAACGAAGAGGAAATAGGCAGTCTACCTGAAAAAGAATTCAGAGTAATGATAGGAAAGATGATCCAAAATCTTGGAAATAGGATGGAGAAAATACAAGAAACGTTTAACAAGGACCTAGAAGAACTAAAGAGCAAACAAACAATGACGAACAACACAATAAATGAAAATAAAAATTCTCAGGAAGGAAGCAATAGCAGAATAACTGAGGCAGAAGAATGGATAAGTGACCGGGAAGATAAAACAGTGGAAGTAACTACCGCAGAGCAAAATAGAGAAAAAAGAATGAAAAGAACTGAGGACAGTCTCAGAGACCTCTGGGACAATATTAAAAGCACCAATGTTTGAATTATAAGGATCCCAGAAGAAGAAGAGAAAAAGAAAGGGTCTGAGAAAATATCTGAAGAGATTATAGTTGAAAACTTCCCTAACATGGGAAAAGAAACAGCCAGTCAGGTCCAGGAAGTGCAGAGAGTCCCATACAGGATAAATCCAAGGAGAAACATGCCAAGACACATATTACTCAAACTATCAAAAATTAAATACAAAGAAAAAAATCCTAAAAGCAGCAAGGGAAAAGCAACAAATAACACACAAGGGAATCCCCGTAAGGTTAACAGCTGATCATTCAGCAGAAACTCTGCAGGCCAGAAGGGAGTGGCAGGACATATTTAAAGTGATGAAAGGGAAAAACCTACAACCAAGATTACTCTACCAGCAAGGATCTCATTCAGGTTCGATGGAGAAATTAAAACCTTTACAGACAAGCAAAAGCTAAGAGAATTCAGCACCACCAAACCAGCTTTACAACAAATGCTAAAGGAACTTCTCTAGGCAGGGAACACAAGAGAAGGAAAACACCTACAAAAACAAACCCAAAACAATTAAGAAAATGGTACTAGGAACATACATAGCGATAATTACCTTAACTGTAAATGGATTAAATGCTCCAACAAAAAGACATAGCCTGGCTGAAGGGATACAAAAACAAGACCTGTGTACATGCTGTCTACAAGAGACCCACTTCAGACCCAGGGACACATACAGACTGAAAGTGAGGGGATGGAAAAAGATACTCCATGCAAATGGAAATTGAAAGAAAGCTGGAGCAGCAATTCTCATATCAGACAAAATAAACTTTAAAATAAAGACTATTACAAGAGACAAAGAAGGACACCACATAATGATCAAGGGATCAATCCAAGAAGATATAACAACTGTAAATATTATGCATCTGACATAGGAGCACCTCAATACACAAGACAAATGCTAACAGCCATAAAAAGGGAAATCCATAGTAACACAATAATAGTAGGGGACTTTAACACTCCACTTTCACCAACAGACAAATCATCTAAAATGAAAATAAATGAGGAAACACAAGCTTTAAATAACACCTTAAACAAGATGGACTTCACTGATATTTATAGGACATTCCATCCAACAACAACAGAATACACTTTCTTCTCAAGTGCTCATGGAACATTCCCCAGGATACATCATATCTTGGGTCACAAATCAAGCCTTGGGAAATTGAAGAAAATTGAAATCGTATCCAGTATCTTTTCTGACCACAACTTTATGAGACTAGATATCAATTACAGGGAAAAAAACTGTAAAAAATACAAACACATGGAGGCTAAACAACACGCTACTAAATAACCAAGAAATCACTGAAGAAATCAAAGAGGAAATAAAACAATACCTAGAGACAAATGACAATGAAAACACGACCCAAAACCTATGGGATGCAGCAAAAGTTCTAAGAGGGAAGTTTACAGCACTACAATCCTACCTCAAGAGACAAGACAAATCTCAAATAAACAACCTAACCTTACACCTAAAGCAATTAGAGAAAGAAGAACAAAAAAACCCCCAAAGTTAGCAGATGGAAAGAAATCATAAAGATCAGATCAGAAATAAATGAAAAAGAAATGAAGGAAACAATAGCAAAGATCAATCAAACTAAAAGCTGGTCCTTTGAGAAGATAAACAAAGTTGATAAACCATTAGCCAGACTCATCAAGAAAAAAAGGGAGAAGACTCAAATCAACAGAATTAGAAATGAAAGAAGGAGAAGTAACAACTGACACTGCAGAAATACAAAGGATCATAAGAGACTACTGCAAGCAACTATATGCCAATAAAATGGACAACCTGGAAGAAATGGACAAGTTCTCAGAAAAGCACAACCTTCCGAGACTGAACCAGGAAGAAACAGAAAATATAAACAGACCAATCACAAGCAGTGAAATTGAAACTGTGATTAAAATTCTTCCAACAAACAAAAGGCCAGGACCGGATGGCTTCACAGGCAAATTCTATCAAACATTTAGAGAAGAGCTAACACCTATCCTTCTCAAACTCTTCCAAATTATAGCAGAGGGAGGAACACTGCCAACCTCATTCTACGAGGCCACCACCATCCTGATACCAAAACCAGACAAAGATGTCACAAAGAAAGAAAACCACAGGCCAATATCACTAATGAACATAGATGCAAAAATCCTCAACAAAATACTAGCAAACAGAATCCAAGAACACATTAAAAGGATCATACACCATGATCAAGTGGGGTTTATCCCAGGAATGCAAGGATTCTTCAATATACGCAAATCAATCAATGTGATACACCATATTAACAAATTGGAGGATAAAAACCATATGATGATCTCAATGGATGCAGAAAAAGCTTTTGAGAAAATTCAGCACCCATTTACGATATAAACTCTCCAGAAAGTAGGTAGAGGCGGAACCTCCCAAGAACTGAATCACAGAGCTACTCTACACCTTTCACAAAAGACCCTTTTAAGAAGTACTTAAGGGAAAACAGAAGTAAGAGGGCGAGAGAGAGAGTGCACATGCACGCGTGCATGTGTGTATGAAAGAGAGGGTGGAAAAGAACTGGAACAGAGCTCAGGACATGCAGTGTACCATGACATCTGAACAGACCTTTGTGCTCCACGTAATTCTGTTTTCTAAAAGCAGCTTCTGGTAGTCTGTTTTTCAAAGACGACACTTTCATTACATACTTAAACTCTAGTTCGTGTGGTCTAAAAAACAAAATAACAATATCATGTGATGTAATAAACACTGAAACTACAGCTTCATAAGTTTTGGCTTTCGAATATAAAGCAAACAAAAATATTATAACCACAAAAAATTCTTAAATCTATAAACGCCAGATCAAATAATGTACATATTCATAAATATTATAGATTTTTGAGTATGTGACCTCATAAACCATGGTCTGCAAATGTGTTCCCATTTTCTGAATGCATGCATTTCTGTTATAACCAAAATATCCAGACATGTGGAAGAATTATGCATATTGGAACGAGAATCTTCTAGAAATTACACTACGTAAGAACTTTTGATAATATGGGACTGCCGACCATGCAGTGCCACAGGATGAACCGCAGCCAGACTTGCATCATTTCCCCTGACTACCTTTTCCTTCTTTAAAACTCATTTTTAAATACTTGCAGACTTACAGATGCCTCCTTTCCCCCCAAATACTTCTTAATGTGTACCCTTAAGAAAAATATTTCCTTATATAACCACAAAACAATTAGCAAAAATCAACAAATTAACAATGATACAGGACAATTTTTTAACCTACAGACCTCATTCAAATGTTGCCAACTGTCTCACTAAGGTCCCTTGTAACAAAAGAAGGTACTTTTTTCTGGTTCAGGATCCAATCCAGGATGCCACATTGCATTTACGTATGTCTCTTTAGTCTCCTTCAGTCTGCAACAATCTCTGAGTCTTTATCTTCAGTGACCTTGATATTTTTGAATAATATAGACCATTTATTTTGCAGAATGTCCCTCAATCTGGGCATGTCTAACCTTTCTTCCTGATTAGATTGGCAGGAGCACCACAGACTGATATCGTGTTATTCTCTGTGCATCGTATCAGGAAGCACATGATGTTTATTCCTCTCCTGGTGACATTAACTTAACCACTTAGTTAAGATGGTCTCTGTAGCTTCTTCCATTGTAAAGTCTTTATTTTTTCCTTTGCGAGATATGTAAATACCATCAAACTTTCACCTACTACATCAAGCCTCCACTGATTATTATGATGTTGCCAAAATGTGATTTCCAAATTCCATCGCTCTTTCTATACCTATTAGTTGCACTCTACAGTGAGAAAGAACTTTCCCTTCTCTCCCATTTATTTATTCACAGAATCCTTAATTTATTCTATGGGCTATAAATTCCCTCTCTCTTCTTAAAAAAGGCCAGTAGAAAGTAAATGATTTCTAATAGCACACCAGTTTTCATTTTATTTTTCAATTAAAGCATGTCTAACTTTCAACAGTTTTGGGTGCAAACTAAGAATAGATTAAACAAAAAGATATCACAAGATGCCCTTCACAGTTCTCTCTGCAGAAGCAAGTACTGTAATTCATCATAATGTAAATACATGTAAAGGCTACTCTAATACTAGTCTAGGAAAATCGTGTGAAAATTAAAAAGCTAGATACTGCAAACCTTATAAAGATTCTAATAGAATTCAGTGGCTAGAATCTGTTGCATCTGTTATCTAGGCAAGTCCAAGTTGTTTCTTGGGGAAAGTCAAACTTCTAGCATCAAGTAAATTAATTTAGCCTGAGAGATCATTTTCCCATAAATAGATTAAGATACTAAAATATAAAAAGTGATTTGTCAAAGATTATAAAACTAACTTATTTCAAGGCAACGGTCAGATTTATATCTGAATTTAGGTCTCCTGTGTCATGGCCCTGTGCTCTATACATCTCCCCAGGAGTAATCTAAAACCAAGTACAGTTGCTGTATTTCACACCAGTGCCAACAAGCGAGACCTCAAAATGAGAATCAAAAAATTATACAAGCATCAGTAAAGGCACTTATTCAATACTTACAGTTGTTTTGGAACCAATGTGCCGTAAGAGGACCAAAGAGTTATATCACACATCAGACAGCCTTGAATAATTAATTTCCCTTTCCATGGATAGATGAGAACTGTGAGAAATGAGGGTAAGAAAGAAACTGATTATTTTATTTATGAACAAAACATTTACTTAAAGAAACAGCTAAAAGAACCAATTAAATAATTTCTTACCATCTTCTTTGAGTTCAAGTCTAGGGGGAAAAAAAAGAAGCATATTTTATAAGAGCAAAGGAAAGAAATCCAGTAAAACAAAGTATGTACATAATTACTTACTTGCTTTTATGATTATGAGCTGGTGCTGCCATCTTTTTAGGTTCCCTGTACTGAAAAGCTACAATCACATAAGGACAGATCTGTCTGGGTCGCTCAATAACAGTGCTGCCTGAAAGTTCATAGAGGTAATACTGAAAGAAGCAAAATAAGTATTATCAGGGTAATACTACAGAATTCCACGTGCATCAAGTTTATTTCAACCCTACCCAGCCCCAAAATTTAACTCCTTAGATTTAGAAATGATTTATTCCCAGGTGACTATACCTGATTCAGTTCAAAGGTGCGAAACTGACTTGTCTTGTGAGAAAACTTGTTAGTACTTACAGCCACGTGGCAATCATAGCCAGAAGATGGGCTGGTATAGTTAGTTGTATAATTCTCAGACACAAACTTGACTCTTCCCTAGAATGAAAATATTAAGACTAATCAAATGTTTTCAAATAGCAATAATCTGACTCTAGGATTTATTTAAAAGTAGCCTAATAAAGAACATATACACATGTTTGCTGTCAAGGTCCCGCCTCTTCATCAACAGGACCACCAAAGGCAATACTAAGAAGACAAATAATATAAATGGTACTTCAGTGAGCAATCAAAACCTGTATTCTCTCCCCATCAAACAGCTTATGATGTTGGGCAGGGCTGCCTTCTAAGCAGTAAAGTAAGGAAGACTGAGAGCACATAGGCAAAAACTAAACAGCAGTATCCACCAGACAGGGTGGGATATGGGGGCACGAAACCAATGGCGAGGCACAATCTGACATAAGCAAAAAATGTTTGTTACCTGAGCTGACAGGCACGTTGTCTGCGGCAGAACTACAGCACTTATCACAGAGCAGGAGAGGGAAGAGTAAGGGAGGGAAGCAGTGACTATGAGCCAATGCAATGCTACTTTCCCTCCAGTTCTTGGGGACAAGTTTTGGAATATGAAGAGTTCACACTCTTAAAAAAATCAGTAGTGTTAGGTTTATAACCAAAGAACTTAAGATAGTAGGAAAGCTAAAACAAAAGCAAAACCAAAACAAGACCACAGAATATGTCCTCAAAAAGCCCCCCAACCTCTAAAATTAGAGTTTTCCTACTATTTGAGTGAAAATTCTAATTGCGTGATTCATTTATACTGGACTATTTAAGGGCATTTAAAAATTTCTGAGATCATCAGTTGCAGGTGCCCCATGAAACTGTGAACAAGGTCTCAATGTTTTAGGGGTTAAAAAAATATATAAAGGTTTCTCATTTTGACAACTTAAATCAATGAATGTTGCTTTCTAAATTCATCTCTTATAACTGAAATCACACTGCTTTATAAGCAGCTACTCGTTTTCTGTTATTTACTATTTAAAAAGTGGCATTGTGGGACAGGGTGAGAGGAAAGCTTTTCACTGAATACCTGTTGTATTATTTTGAAGCTTTTTTTAAAAAAACATATTCATAGATCATCTATAAAATGAATTTAAAAAAAGCTTTGTCCGTAAAGGAAAGCAAAAAGCAGTTATTTTCTCTGACTTTAGATAGCTGTCTTTGGCAAGGACTATGTGTAGCAAATGATCTGCAAAGAACATTATCACAGACTGATAATCTTTCATTTTTAAAAGAAAAATTACATAGAAGCACATTTAGTCTTTACCTTAATTAGATTAAAAACTACAACATAACCAGACTTCCCATGATACCAAGGTCTTGCATGAAGATAGTCTGAGTATTTGGAAATGTATACACCTATAAAAGTATAAAAATAGATTAATTTACACTTTAAAAAGATGATTTACACATGGGTTACCTTTAACTGAACAAGACAACACAAAAGACAAATAAATGCTAACATTAAAAAACTATTTTGAAACTGCTTACCTTTTAAAAACTATTTGAGATATTCTAAAGGTATGGAAACATTAGAGCTAAGATACAATACATCTGTTCGACAACCAGTTTTCTATTTGGGTATGGTAAGTGAAAAGGGATAAGAGTATCACATGTTTGGAAAAGTCTTCGTGAGTCTGTTTTTTCTCCATGCAATCATTCAGTGAAAAGGCCTATAGTAATCTGATTCTCAAGTTATTTTTTGCAAAACATCTCAGTAAGTACTCATATTTAAGAATGTGTGCTGAGGTCTACTACACTGCAGCTGTGTGCCAGGCAGCAGTGCCACAAAGGGAAATACAACGAGGTCCTGCCTTCAAGCAGCTTATTCTGCTGGGCTGTGAATTCCAGGGAGGCGGGGGTTATATCTGTTTTGTTCACCACTGTAGCCACATCACAGCCCACTGCAGCTTAATAGAGAAGTGAGTCTCAAGAGGGGAGAGACTCCTTTAAGTTACGACAGGAGAAGAGGATCCCCACCCGGCAGCAGCAGTGAGAATAAGGAGGAAAGGACACATTTCAGAGATATTCCTGAAGTATCTCTTTTGAAACATAAAAGACAATGGTGAGGACATGGATATAGCAGACAGAGCAATAAACTTGTGGCCAGGAGATTGGGTTCCAGTTCCAGGTTTTTCACTTACTGCTAATAATAACCATGTGACTGAGGAGTATGTCACTTAAGCGGGCAAGGTGGGCATGAGTATAGATACATAAATCACAGGGTTCTCAGGAAGATTTAAAAAGATCCATAAACTTTTAAAACTATAATACACTACAGTAATATAAAGGATTACTTTCATACACAGAACTATCCATTTCTATTTGAGCCCAAAACTATAGAACACACACAGGCAGTAGTGCTATTTTATTATTACCCCCAGTACATGTGATGAAGAAGATTGTGTATTTATAGGAGCAATCCAGCCTCTATCTACTCCACCACCCTACTGAAGCCAGCCTCTCAAACATCAACAATAAACTCATGTGACTGCAGTAAAGCGCAAAAATGGCCTTAATTTTTAGAGATGTAAGCTGAGGTGTTTGCTTGTAATTCACTTTCACAATTTTCAGAAAAAAAAACTTTTTTAAACAAATGAAGAGAATAATGCAAAACATTATCTGTTAAACGTAGGTGATAGGTATATTATACTATGCTCTCTACTTTTTCTATGTTAGCATTTTTCATAATGAAAAGAAGGGGGGGGTTAAAAAGAGTAGGGGAGAAGGAAAAAAAGGTTTTAGGTAAACTGTTATTGGGGTTATGAACTTATCCCCTTTCATGTCCTTTAGAAGAGCTGAATATAAGTTTAAAAAAACATTTGTTTTACACAGAGTTACCATATGAGCCAGCAATTCCACTCCTAGGTATAAACCCAACAGAAATGAAAAAACATGTCCACATAAAGACCTGGACAAGAACGTACATAGTACCATTTTTTTATAATAGCCAAAAAGTAGAAACAACCAAATGTCCATCAAGTGCTGAATGGATAAAGAAAATGCGGTACAGTGGAATATTATTCAGTCAAAAAAGGAATGAAGTATATGCTACAACATGGATGAATCTCAAAAACACTAAGCTAAGTAAAACAGTTAGTCACAAAAGGTCATATACGATCCCATCTACATGGAATGTCTGGAATAGGCCAATCCATAGGGGCAAAAAGTAGAGTACTGGTTGCTTAGGCTGGTGGGAGTGGGGAGTGACTGATGAAAATGGTCTAAAATTGATTGTGCTGATGGCTGCATATTCATTTTAGTGAATATGCTAAAAAAAATTGTATACTTTAAACAGGTGAAACGAATGGTATGTGAATGTTATCTCAATAAAGTTGTTATTTAAAAGAAATGGTCAGCAGGAATGTAGCCATGGAGCCCAGTAATCCTTCTCAGTGCTGATCTCCAACTTCTGTAGCATCTGACACTGCTAACACCCCTCCTTACAGCCTTCTGTTCTCTGTGAAACTCCACCTCCTGATTCTTCATCCCCTGGACTGCTCTCAACTCCCTCTTCCTAGCCTTGCCCCGTGGCCCCATCCCTTGCTCCCATAACCACCTGAAAGTTCTGCTCTTGCCATCTTTGCTGCCCCATGTAACAATGTTTTTGGCTTCAGCTAACACCCACCCGCTGCCACCTTGAACCCCAACCTCCAGTTCTAATCCCTTTTCCAACTATTTTTACCACCAGCAGGACAGCTTTCAGAAACACTTATGACCACCTCATTATTTCTCAAATTTAGCTCACTGAAGTAGTAGTGTTCATTTAGGTGTAAGCTCCAAGCTAAGCACTTGACACAGTCTCATGTAATCCTCACAGCAAATCTAGATGATAGTTTCATCTATTTTACAGATGAGGAAAGTGAAGCTTAAAGAAATTAGTGCTAATCCACATTCTTGACAGTAAGATTACCTTTCTCTTTTAACTCAACAGCTTCCCTACAATTTCCTCTCCTCCGTGTCTCTCTTCTACTGACAATATCAGTGCAGTGTAAGTTACCTTACATTTGATTCTTTGTTACTCCTCACATTCCACAGTTGCCAAGGTGCGTCAGTTCCCTCTATTATGTGTTCCTACTGCCATTATGATAATTCAGAAGAAATCCTCACTAGCCCCAGATGACTGCACTAAACTCTTGGCACTGAAAGATACCTTCAGTACCTTTTCTAGTCCAACCATCCTTTTAAAAAAGATAACTCCTATTAGAAAACCTTAAGTCTTAGACTCAAAGCTCATTTATGTTTAAAGGTCTGCTTCCAAAGATCACTATTTATCATCAATGAAACTAGCATTTAACATAGGTATCTTATGTAACTAACTAAACCCCACTTCACCTTGTAAAAGAGATTCCTTTTCCTTACAGACGTACCTTTCCCTGGGTCACCCAGAGTGCTGATAGCACTGCTGCCAACACAGAGTCCACGCTGACATACCAACTTTGCCTTAAACAAAAGATCGTACTTTGCTTATCATATCGTTCTTGGGAGGGTCCATGAAATAACTCTATAATCTATATACAGACTTTCAATACAGAATCTGTACGTTCTATGCATTCATGGCACAAAGCAAGCTTACGTAAGGCAATTGTGTTTTAGTTAATATTAACAGCTCAAACTTTTTCGTGAAATTTTATTATTTCTGTTAACAAAAATGTCACCAGCAAAACCAAATTAAACAAGCTCACAGATAAGTCCTCTCTTGAAGATTTCTTTTTCAATTACAGCTTGGGAATCACTAAATTTGAAAATGTCTTCTCCGCAAATGCTTTTTTTTTTTTTTTTTTTTTTTAGTATGAATCCACAACATATCTTATTTGGAAGTTAAACAAACTCTCTAGTATTACTATATAATCCATAAGTTATATGGTAATGTTAATTATTCTTTAGCAAATCTATCCCTGTTCTTTAAAAATCATGACCTCAACCGAAATACTACCTTTGAATTACTTTAAGTTGGATTATAGATCTCTAGCATTGCTGAACTGTATCTAGAAGCCACACACATCTCTGGAGACATACCTGCACACAGTAGTTTCCTTCTCCACAATTTAGGTACAACCAACAATATGGATGTTCAATTTTCAAAATAAGGCATGAAACAATTCCAAGTAACTAGAATGCTGAACGTGTTCATCTTGTCCCCAAAATCATGTAATTTAAACTTGAAAAACCTCCACAAGAAATAGAAAATATCTATCTAAACAATGATCGAGAATAGAAAATATCCATTCACTCCATTAAAAGTCATTATTAATACTTAAGGAATCTGTATTAATCAAAATCTCACCACGAGCTTACAAATGTATTCAAGATAAAACTAAAGAAAACCTATGGAAAGTTGTAGAAATCCAATCTCTTTCATGACAAGCTTTCACTGTCATTTACATTGCCACCAAACTAACAAAAAAGACTGATGAACTGGTAATCTTACAAACTTTATAGACCTAAAATACCAATATTTAACTTTAATGATATAATTAATTTTGTACATTAACATCACAAAATTACTTTTCTACGATCGAATTCCCTTACCTGATTTTCAGTTTCAAACAGAAGAAACCCGTAAGTTTCTTGAAGTTCTTCGTGAGTACAGTTACTTGCTTTTTCTTCTTGGTAAAGAGTTTTGTACCGTATAAGGAGAGAATAATCAAATGTTATAAACATGTTATTTTGCCTTGAAAATTAACTTTTAAAAATGCATCATCTGAATTCCTCCTGCTAAAAGACTAATGACATTTATTATTTTTCTATTCCCTAGAATATATTATAATTACCTTTCAAGTGACTATTTCCAAGGATCTTTTATTTCAGCTGAAATGGGATAGCTAAAAAGAACTAGGCTTATATATCAAAAATAATGGGTCTCTTTCTTTAAAACTAAAATAAAACAGACACAGTGTGTACCAAGCACCTCACCTCATTTAAGAAAATGTCATTTTTCACCAGTCACTTGACTGTACTGAAAACCATGCTCAGATGCAGAGTCCAAGTAAGAAGTATGGAGAATTGAAACTGCCCTCTGGAAGAGAGAGTCTGAACTCAAGGACACTGTCTCAAAAACTGCAAAACACAAACAAAAATAATGCAACTGTTTAAGATAACCAAAGGATGGGGAAAAGTGGCACACTAAATATCACTGAATACTGATACAGGAAATATATCATCTATGATAATAGGAAATAATCATCTATTTCCTTCCTGTATGATTAAGACATTTACAATGTGTTTTGGCTACCATATCTGGACTATCTTAAAAGATCTCACATGTGAAAATAACCTAAATGGATTATAACTGAGGGTGAATGACTTTTAATGCAAGAATAAATCCCTTTTGGTTTCAAGCTGGGCGCTGTAGCCACACTGGGTAAAAGCAGATGCAACTGTAGTGTCAAGTTGGTGGTCAGCAACTGCTTAGACCAATTCTTCTCATTCTTAAATTTTTTTAAACCTAAGCCACATTTTGATAAACTTACCCTTCCTGTCTTCTCACCAAATCCCCAAGGAAGTCTGTTAGGTTCCTTGGAAGGAGCCTACTACTGCACACTCAGCAAACACATTAGAAATCATGTTTCTTTGGGGCTTCCTCACCAGCCTGTACATGTCTATTAAAATTTACTTCTTATGGGCTGTATTATAAAATCATCATTTTACAAAAATAAAACTTTATTACTTTTCTTGAAAGTGCTTTCTTCAAACCATACCCATGTGTTATCCCAAAGATGCTGGTATACCCCTCCCATGAGAGGCATGCTTCCTAATTGAGAACTACTGACTCAATCCAGTAATTCTCTTGATTGAGCCCTTGTGTCTTTTGATTTTACCAGTCCTCACTTAGCAAGAACTGAGCCTAATGAGTTCTCATAACATTGAACTATTTGATTTGTTTACTCCTTTCTATTTACATCCTCTCTATTCTCTTTAACAAGGTTGGGGGGGCGGATACACACTGATTATTTGTAAATAATAGAGAGAATAATTTATGTAAGACTGGAAGTTTGGGTCTTACAGTATAAATAAGTACATTAATCTGGCTTCCTACTTATACCAGGACTCTGCCAATTACACTAGAATTCAAAAGTTAAAGAAAACATAAGCTTTTTAATTAAAATTAATTTATGAACAACAGATTAAAAAACCCTAGACTATTACAGAAATCAAAACAAACATTTCAGTAAAATTCATTTGGACTAAACTGTCCTAATGCTTCAATTCCCAAGGTAATTTAAAAATGATTTTGATAATAATACTTCATCGTATCAAAAATAAAAGATTATAAATAGCAAGGAAAGAAAGAAAAGAGGATGAAACACTTAAGAATATTCTGAAGTTGGCACATCTGATCTATATCGATTGTATCTGACTTTGATTTTTCCTCAGTTTCACCTTCTCTCTTTCAATATCGGTATACCAGTGCTGTGAAAAATATGGATATTCTAAAGAGATTCAAACAGCAAAACACCAGTGATAACAATTTAAAAATTATGGCTTTCTTTAGCTACTTCCTCAAAACAAACTGGGAAGCCTATGCACTTGCAAACTCCTTTTACAAATAATCTGTACAGCTAGCTCAAATGCAAATCAGGATTCCTTTAAAAATTATAATTTTGGAAACCTAGTATTTAAATTTTTAAAAAGGCAATATAATATTTAAAGAATCTAATTATACCATGAGGCTCAATATTTGTGAAAGATGTTGCTTACAAGTGAAAGAAATAAAAGTTGTCATAGCTTTGGAAATGACCAATCTATGATTATCAACTTCCCTAAATTCTGCAAGATGTTAATAGATTATAAGTTTCACAAGTACTGAATACTACATATATCCCCAATTTTGAGCATCAACGCACAATAATAAACTGAAAACTGTGAGAAATAATGCAATTTAAAAGACCCCATCTAATACAATGTGGGGAGTACTGCTCCCAATAAAGCTAGGACTAATGGTAATGATTTAAAATAAACAAGGAGGAACAAGTAAGAAATGACTTATTTTGTACTTTTATACTGTAACTTCTAAAACCATTTATTTATGGTTAAAAATGCTTCCTTTTTATGTCAGCACTCTCCAAATAGCCATATGTTAGAAAAGTAATAATTTTACAGTTGGCAGAAGGAAAAGCATATCAAAAGAGAAGTTAATGGAAAACCACAGTAAACCCTGAATCTTTCATGACTTCATAATAAATGACCTCAATTATACTCTCAAGAAAGCACAAGTTTCCTGCTCTATAATTAAGGACATAATGAGAATTTTACTGATAAATCATTTGACGTTGTCTCTTCCCACACAATGCGCTTTCATTTAACCGCCTAAAACAAGCGTACAAAACGAGGAGCATTAAATAAATGGATAGTTTCATTTTTTGCTGAGCAATGCACATGCTCTAGTTTAACATTCAAGATGATCAGAATATTAAGAGAAAGAAGAGGGGGCTATTCCACAAAGAAATCTAAAGCAACATCTAAGAAGGTAACTTGAAAAGTACCTGTCTGTAAAGCATAAAGAGTGTCCCTTACTGTTTAAGTGATCAACAAAGAGCACATGGAAAAAACTGAAGTTGAATCAAAATGGCTCTGAAAACTCAGTTAATATTCTTTCCTGTAGCACCTGGCTTTGGGCACGTTTCTCTGCCATTTGTGGATTGGATCTTAAAAGTCAGGTCAAGCTTGGGTTTCCCTGGTGGCACAGTGGTTGAGAGTCCGCCTGCCGACGCAGGGGACACGGGTTCGTGTCCCGGTCCGGGAAGATCCCACATGCTGCGGAGCGGCTGGGCCCGTGAGCCATGGCCGCTGAGCCTGTGCGTCCGGAGCCTGTGCTCCGCAATGGGAGAGGCCACAACAGTGAGAGGCCTGCGTACTGCAAAAAAAAAAAAAAAAAAAAAAAAAGTTAGGTCAAGCTTGACACAACAAGTTGGATTCTGCTCAAAGCGCCCTGCATCAATCTCCCCCATCTCAAAATCCATGACAGGGATACTGAGTGTCTGATTTCGGGACACTTTTTTCTCTCTTTATAACTTCTAATAAGAGAGATAAAAAAATTATAAACCAGCTTCTGATGCTATACCACAGGTATCTATTTTCCATTCTATAAGCATCTGGTCTGAAAGCAAATAATGAGATGAACAAACGTCAACAACTTAGGTGTCACAGTAATCTAACAGAATCTAGCCACTTCTACATCTCCCCCAGACTTACATGACCACAACTCCTGTTTGTGAATTAAGCAATAGCACTTATCAGAGACAGAAACACTAAGAACCCAACAATATGTGCCATTAAAGGCCCTTATTAGTAGAAGGCAACCTACACCTTTTAATACTCTCCATGCCTATATACTGTATCTCCTCTAAGTAGGTCATTTGACAGTTGTTGAAGGAACAGCCCATTCTTTAATCACCTAATCCTAAAATGTACTACCCTTACCTTTAAGATATCAAAGGACTGCCAGTTTAAGATATATACAGCTTTTTTAGAACACAATTTGGCAGAAAGTAACAAAAACTTAAATGGGCATACCAAATAACCATTCCATTTCTGGGAATCTGTTCCTCAGAAATATTAGCATAAGTGCAGGGGTTATATGTCCAAGGGTGTTCCATGCACCAACACCTATAACAGCAAAAACACTGGAGACAACCTAAATTGCCATCAATAGGGAAACACCTTGCACTTACTAAATAAAAACAAAGTAAATCTGTATATACTGACGTACAAAGATATCTATTGTATACTACTGAGTGAATAATATGTATTATCTGTCATTTTGGTAAAAAAAAAAAACCATAAAAAATTATGTGTTTGGAAGTATACAGAAAAAGATGTAGAAAAGATGGGAAATCCAACCGTTAACAGTATATACACCAATGGTGATTGGGGAGTGGACAAAAAGGAGAACTTATACTTTTGCCTTATATATATCACTACAATTTAGATTTTTCTTACATAAGCATGTATTACTTCTACTATTTAAAATATCTCAATTTAAAATCAAGTAAAATAAATCATAGTTTCAAAGAAATACAAATAGAGGAGTGTGACAATTTCTCTTGAACACACACACCTTTTCTGATGCAATTTGCAAACTTAATCACCTATCAATTTTGGACTAATAATTATAAGAAATCTGTAGCTACTGGAAGTTAGAATTTTTAAAAAAGTCCTTTCATTTTACATGATCTAAATTAAAATCTAAAAAACTGTACTGTGCAGCTTTGGATTCATTAGTAATAGCTTATAGCATTTAGTTTAATACCCACTCTTCTCTGATATGAACCTTGTCTCGGTCTTCTCTCACAGGGAATGGAGCTGGGAGGGTGGTCTTAATTCATTTGCACCAAGTATACCCCCGGACTTCTTGACATAGTCCTGTTCTCTGCTAATGTCATAAATGCTAAAATGAAAAAAGAAAAAATTAAATCATAAAGTGAATAGTTCTATTTCAGGCATATCTACTATATAAATAAATGTTTACTGAGCATCTAGTTTGCATTAGGTACAATTTTGTAATGTTTCCCTTCTTTGTCAAGTCTCCAGAGCTAAAGGCTAAATTTGCTGTATAAGAAGTAGTAACACACATAGATTGAAGTGGTTTTCCCCCAATTCTTTAATTTCTAAAGAAAATTTTCTTCGCAGAGATAAACAGGAATCAATTTTGCCTCATTGAAAAAACCCTTTCAAAATGCACAGATTATAGAACCACACCCATGTTCTACTGGCTGGAAATAATAAAATCAAATAGAACACAAATAAAACCTCTCCCCACCCCTACATAAGTAATATTTGATTCACCCTTCATTAAACAAAACTATTAGTGATGACTATTATGTGCCTAGTACTATGCTATACCTTGCATTTTATCAAGACAAACGAGAAAAAGTCTCTATGATGAAAGTGTCCCGGTGGCCTGGAGATCTTAGAATGCGCTCACAAAATACTCCTAGAGTGAGTGTGTGACCTTTGGAAAGCAAGGGCTGTATCTCCTGGTGACAGTGGTCTCAAAGAGGAAAGCAGAGCTGGAAGTAAAGACCCTCCCAAACCAGATTACACTTGCAACTTAGAAAAGGAGTAGCAACAAAGGCACCATATTTTTAAAAACAATCCTCAGCTTCAGGAGCAGAGGAGGGAACCCTTAAGCCTGAAAACTGCTCTGTTGCATCCGTACACTGGGCTCAAACACATCTTCAGAGCTAGAATAAGATGAAGGCAGGGAGAGGGCATCTTTTCCTTTGTCCTCGGTGAGAAAGCTTTCCCAGAATTCTCTCTGCAGGCACCCCATTCTCAACTCATTGGCCAGAACTGAGTCACACGTTTATTCCTAAAACAATCACTAACCAAAGAGAGTGGAATTACCATAATGAGCTTAGAGTAACTAAGAGTCACACAGCCCCCCACTCTCACCCGCCCAAGCTGCTCCTGAAGCATGGGATCACCCCAAAAGCTAGACAAAATTGTGGTTTGGGGGAAGGGAAGAAAAAGGGAGGTGATTACTGGGAAGGCAGTCAACAACATTATCACACTAAGGTCTCAACAAGTTAGTGGTAGGTCTGCACTAGAATCCTGGTCTCCTGAATCCCAATTTAATTCTCCCCTCTTGACATAATGAACGATATAATCAATATTGCTACTTTTTCTAAAGAATCTTAAATATATTCACACAGTTCTACCTCAAATCCTTTTTGAAAAAAGGTGTACTATTATAAAACTATACATGCTATTTTTTGTAAAGTATACTGAATTTCTCAAATAATGAACTGCTTGCAGTTCCTCATGTGTATCGTGTTTCCACCTCTGCATTTGCTATTTCTATTGCCCTGAAAATGTATACACTAGTGCCCTTTTTTGGCTTATCATTTGAATACTTACTTAGATTTCAGGTATCAGTACCTCTCTGAAACCTTTCATGACATATCCCATCTCAATGACACTGGCTGTTGGTATCACTGGCTACCCACTGTATCATGTTCCAGATTCTCCCACATATCTATAGTACTGATTTCGTTATAGATTTTTCTTCCTGCCACTGGATTAGATGAAAAACTTTCTTGACTGGACCTTTATTTTCTAAATACTTTCTCACTCTTTTTGTCTAATTGTTGTGGCTATTCTATTTTTTAGGAGAGTTCTTCAGCTTTATTATCTAATCCTTTCTTGCTTCCTGAATAATTTCTCTCCCTTTTTTAAAAAAAGAATCTCTTCTTTTACGTAAGTTGTATTTTCTCTTTTCTTTTTAAAAGATACCACAGTTTACAGATACTTCTATTTCTATTCCACCCATATTCCTGCCCTGAGAAGTACTTGGTACCTCTAAATCCTGAGCCTTTTCCAGATTCTGTGGAGGGAATCGGCTTGCTTCTCTTGTTGGCTTACCTCTCTTCAGCCTTCAGCATTCTCTAATCCACTAAATCATTTAGTAATTGACCACCTTCTTTTGTAGTTTCCCAAATACTGATTTCATTTATCTTCTCCTTTCTCACTCTCTTGATCTTTGTGGATTTATATCTTTACTCTGTTACTATGATCTTAGTGGAATTTCCAGAGGAGTGTACAACTGGAGGTGTCACAGACATAACTGAAGTGTCTACTTAATGTAAGTCTTAATTTCTTCAATCAAAAAATGTGCAATATACCACCTACCATGGTAGCTACTATCACCATTATTTTTATTTTAACTTTTATAATTATGAAGACCTCATTTTATTTACTTATGTATTTATCACAGAACTAATTACATATCAAATCTTCAACAAATATTAATTTTAAAAGAATTAATTTTTAGTGTGTATTAACGCAATAACCATTTACTCAAATACATGAAAAGAACAGTCAAAGTAGATCTTCAACGATTTCTTTCAGAGTATTTATCATGGTTTATAATTACATAATCATAATTATTTCACTAATGTCTATTTACCTAATAAACCAAGCCTTATGAGGACAGGAATCATGTCTGTTTTGTCTACTTGTGATTACCCAGCATCAGCCCAATGCCTGGCACGCAGTGAATGTTCAGTAAATATGTATTTGATAATTAAATGAAAGAATAATACTTATGCAATTTAATCTGTTCCAAAACTCAGAAAAAGAGCTTCCCGATTTTTTTTATAAAGCAGTCAAATGCTAACACCAAAATCTGACAAAGAAAATACTAAGAAAGGAAACTATAGATCTCACGAATATTGATACTAAAATCCTAAAATATATGTATTGGCAAAGGGAATCCATCAGGACACTAATATAATAACAGAAGTCAATTAAGGTACATTTTAGGAATGTATGAATTGGTTCAATAAATAGGAAATCCATAAATTTAACTAACCACATTAACAGGTCAAAGTTATCATGAGGGGCTGCTGGAACATGGGATGAGGCAGGAGAGCCACATGTCAGACTGTCCAAAGGAAGTTACTATATACTTCTTTCCAAACAGATGACTTAGATAAGTTTTTGTTGCTGCACAGTATTTTTTTCATTTATGTAGTATTATTTTGGCCATACTTAATCTACAAAACAAATTGATGCTTCCAAATAAAAGAAAGCTGTTCATTTAATGTAACACAGAAAAAATCCTACCATAAGTTGTTTAGGGGAAAGAAAAGCTGATAACAAAGGAGAAGTATGTATATATATACACAAAGTCTTAAGAACATATACTATGATTTAAACAATGGTCATCATCTGTATAATGCTTATCTGATGTTTTTCTTGTTTATTTGATTATGCGCCCACCACTAGATTATTAGCTTCATGAATACAGGAATTTATCCTTTTCCATGCTGTACCCCAGTGCCCAGAACAGTGCCTGGTACACAGTAAGGTTTCAATAAACATTTCATGTATTGAATGAATCAATCCATATTCCAAATCACTTCACTTCTCTACTTAAACCCTTCGCGGCTTCTCGTTGCCCCCAGAATACAACACACACTCCCTGCCATGGCCCTGTGAAATCTGACCCCTGCTTGCTTCCTCCACCTCACCTGATCCTCCCTCCTCTGGCTTACTACTACGGTCCAGCTACCCTGGTCTTTCCATTCAAGCTCTTTGCTCTTTTCAGGCCTTTGCACTTGCTGTTATTTCTGACTGAAACGCTCGCTCTCCTGTTTTGCCCTCGGCTTAGCTCCCTCTCTTCTTTGAGTGAAATCTCAAGTTATTCCCTCAGATAAACCTCCTCTGATCACCCCACCTAAAGTAGGTATTTTCTTTAAATCACTCATTACAACATACAGCTATTTTGTCAATTTACTTTTGGGTGTGTGTGTGTGTCCATCTTCCCCAGCAGAATGTAAGGTCCACAGAGGCAGATACTCTTTGTCTTGCTCACAAAGACCTTCAGTACCCAGCAGAGCTCCTAGCACCACAGTACTCAACGCTCTACCAAGTTATCTTTGGGTAGGTCAAGTACAGGTAATTCCTGTTTCATTCTTTTTACAGCTTTACGTATTATCTGAAATTTTACGTAAGCATAAATATAATCTGGGGGAACTAAAGCTATTTTCATTTTGGAAAAAAAGATCTTCCATGGCCCTAAGTAGTAGCAAGTTAGTTTTTAAAATGAACACAAAGTAAATGAATGGAAATAGCATTTCCCATAAGCCAAAACAGTAAGAGACCCATAAGATAAAGCTTCTCTATTAAAAAATAGAAAATACTACAGAATGAGAAATGTATGATTTTTATAACAATTTTTAAGTTCTTAAAAATTTTTAAACTTTAAAAATTTCTTAAATTAAAAAAAGTCTGCCATGTACAAAAGTTTAAATGTCTTCTAATGTCAAGATAATCACCCACAGAAAGAGTAAAAACCAAGATACCCTTGCTATTATTTGAAGTGCAAAAGTCCATTTGGAATCACTGCTTTACAATTCAAAAGATTTCCTAAAATACTGTAAGTCTACACACACAGAAGAGTTGTAAAGAGTGATGCCATCTCTCTGGCAGTTCGGCAAGGGTTTCTCCACTCCACGCTCGCAGAATCCCATGAGTCAGGAGGCAAAGGCGCTCCGTAAACCCTTAAGTACATACAACCGTTTGTTCACCACCTACCTCGGCGGCCCCACCAAAGCTTCACTCCCCAAAGCCCCCTGAAGGTGGGACACCTAGTCCGTCCCTTCTCCCAGTCTCCTCGTCACCCAGTTGTCTGGCAGGCAGCTCACCGGCCAGGTGGGAGGCCCCAGACGCAGGTGTCTCCAGGAGCCCCTGGCTGGGTGGGGGTTAGGGCCGGCCCCTCCTCCTCACCTCATGGCGTGTGGCGGAGGGGGCTGTCCCTCTGCCCAGCTGGCCCCTCCGGCCCCCTCCTGCCAGCGAAAGCCAGTGTGGCGGGGGCGGCGCGGGTTGTGCCTTTAAAAGTCAACGAGGGCGGGTGGCGAACCGCGAGCCGCGCACACGCGCACAGCCAGGCTACCTGGCCGTGCGCCGGCTCGGGGAGCCGCAGTCTGGTCCGAGGGCTGGACAAGCAGAGTGTCCTCAGTTCCCTGTTTCTGACGTCTCCCAATACTCTTAGGTGGACAGTTTTATTGTTATTTTACAACGATCGCTCCAAGCTTCAATTCCCTCGAAGGTCTTGCCTGCAGGTTATTCAGTAACCATTCTGGATTGCAAATCCTAGACCTAAACCGAAATCCATGTCTTTTCACCACAGTGACCCCAAGTTATTCTAACTCACCGCTGCTATAAAGCTTTCCCATTATTGTCTAGTAAACTCGCTGATTATAGTTTCATGGGGCTTTGCTGTGTAATTTACAAAAATAAAAGGTCTACTGAATATGGTTTTGGATACTCCATATATGCCCAGGAGATGCTGATACCAGCACCCAGGGTTGGGATGGGGTGCTTGTCCCTCCCACTAAGCCACACAGCCCTAACAAAACTCATGAAAAATAAAGTTGGAGGGTGTGTGTGCGTGTGTGCGTGTGTGTGTGTGTGTGTGTGTGGTGTTTGGCCTGATCTAAGGACGTCTTTCCTTTTGGCTTATGTTTTAACCAAGTAATCTAAGACATCCATATGCATTTCCTGGACCGTATCTGCACTTGCTAGCGGAAAACTAATCAGGAGCTCCTAGAGAATCATTGCCGCTATGGTATTGTACAAATAGAAAACATACAGGAAGACCTTAACTCACAAAGGAAATTACTTAAATTCATAAAGAATCACGTAGATTAATTACTATTGAAAATAGCAAAATCACTTTGCATATTTAACATATGCAATGGGAGAGCAACTGCCTTCTTCTTAAAAACTTTAAAAAATTATTTCCACTGCTAGGGGGAAAATTGGCTGCGGGTGGTAGTGGTGTGATGAATTGGGAGATTGGGATTGACATGTATACACTAATATGTATAAAATGGATAACTAATAAGAACCTGCTATATAAAAATATAAAGAAAATTCAAAAGTAAAAAAAAATTATTTCCATTGCTAAAAATCCCTTTGTACTATGATTGTTTCATTTAACTGTGGCTTACTTTTAGACTTAATATTCAATTTTTGAAGACTGTTTGAACATTTTCAAAATCCATTTCTACTATAAAAAAGATTTCTATATATCAGACAGATGCTTATAATCTCATATCATATTTTGTTTTCTTTCTTGCTATGCTGTGTAAAAAGTCAACAGATTCTTTGGAGAACATACTTTCCATATTCAAGATTATGCACTTTTTATTAGAATCACTTCGAAGTTGATATGGTGCCATTTTCAGACATCTGTATAAAGGAACCGGCCTTTGCTCTGGCTCATCAAACCACGTTTACTAATTTGTGCTTCAGCATTAAACTATCAGCCTGCAATGAATGGCTGCATTAAACTCATTACTGTATTTATACACTACAAAGATACTGTTAAGTAGTTTTGTCCTTCTTCCAAGAAAATCCTAAGACTAAATTTCTCTCAGGGTCAATTACATTTTAAGACCTGCTTTAGATTATTTTGATTATCACATATAACAAAAGGGAAAGTGACATCTAATCCATACCATAACAATGATTTTTTTTTAATCACCACCACCCCTAGATATATCCCATCACAAATGCCCTGGGCAGAGAATAGGCCTATTTACTAAAGGTGGCTCATAGAGAAGTGGAGGATAACCACAGGGTGAAGCAGGTGCTTCAACTGGTCAAAACAGGCCTCAGGAGTTGGGGTCTTGAATAGTTCATGAGGAAGCAGGTGTACCCAAAGGTTCTAAACAGGGTCTATTTCACCGTACCAAGGAGGGCAGAGTCTTTAACACAGAATATTACCAAGGGATTTAGTTATCCAATTAAGTGTTACTCAATTCTTAAGAGAAAACAGAAAGTATGCCCCAGACACTTCTTAGAAAATTCATAAATAAAAAGAGAGGCCAAATTTAAAAACAAAAGGCCAATTGAGTTAAACAATAAAAACCAAAAGCTAGTTCTTTTTTTTAAAAAAAAGATTTTTTTTAATGTGGACCATTTCTTTAAAAAACTCTTTACTGAATTTGTTACAATATTGCTTCTGTTTTACGGTTTTTGTCCCCCCCCACCCCCGCCAGCCATGAGGCATGTGGGATCTTAGCTCCCCCACCAGGGGTTGAACCCACACCCCCTGCATTGGAAGGTGAAGCCCTAACCACTGGACTGCCAGGGAAGTCCCCAAACTGGTTCTTTTGGAATAAGTAACCTTTAGCAAATATAATCAATAAAGAGAAAAAATTAAATGTCAACAAAAGGAGGCTAACCACAAATACAGGGAAAAATTTCTAAAATAATAAATTATCACACACTATACCAATAAATTTGAAAGTTATAAAAATATAATTTACTAACATTGGTCTAAGTGGAAGAAACATCTGAATAGACCAATTACGATGAAAAACCTGAAAGAGGAGTTGCAGTCCTACTCCTCTCAAAAGACCAGTTCCAGAGTTTTATTGTCAAGGTTCACTTTTCACTTATCAGATTATCAAAAATCCACGAGTTTGGCAATGCAGTCTGTTGGGGAAACTGTGGGAAACAAAGGAAAAGAAAAGCAAAAGACCAGGAGAAAATATTTACTATGAAGGTTATAAAAGATTTATTTATACATTAAGACAAACAGATCAACAGAACATAAAAATGGAAATTCACAGTTTAGGAATTATGAATAAGTCAATAAACACATTTCAAAACACCTCCAATTTACAGACTTAAAAAAGCCAAATAAACCCAAGCAAGATAAATATAGATACAGTGAAACAGCAGAAAGCTAAAAACAAAGGGAAAAATATTAAAGCAGCCAGAGACAAGGAACTGAAAGACTGACAGGTGACTTTTCAATAGCAATAATGGAAACCAAAAGACAGAGGAATGAGATCTTCAAATTGCTACAAGAAAATAACTGCCAACCTAAACTGCCATATTCAGCAAAAACATCTCCCTTAAGTGATGGTGAAACAAAGACACTTTCAGGTAAACACAAACTAAGAGAGTTCATCTATTCTAAAGGATAGACTTTAAGCAGAAGGAAAATGGCCCTAGGTGGATGGTCTAAAAGATAAAACAATCAATGAATAATAGAGAAAGTAGCAAAAATGTGGGAAATATAAAAAAGGACTGATGGCAAAACACAATAACAATTCTAAACAGGTCTCCTTCTGTCTTGTAAGAATATTAAAAAAAAATTAAACTACATAATAATAACATGTTAAGTCATGAGGGGCTGAATAAAATTAAACTACTAAGGTTCTTGTATTATCTAAGAGGAAGGTAAAGATGTTGGTTATTTTTATTAGTTTTTAAATTTTTTTTTTTGCGGTACACGGGCCTCTCACCACCGCGGCCTCTACTGTTGCGGAGCACAGGCCCCGGACGCGCAGGCCCAGCGGCCATGGCCCACGGGCCCAGCCGCTCTGCGGCACGTGGGATCCTCCCGGACTGGCGCACGAACCCGTGTCCCCTGCATCAGCAGGCGGACCCCCAACCCCTGCGCCACCAGGGAAGCCCTACTGGTTATTTTTAGATTTTGAAAAGTCAAGGATGCATGATATTTCTAGGATAACTATAAAAAGAGAAAAAAGTATAAAACTTCTGAAATAATATATGGGGAAAATGAAATGATATAAGATATTAAATAGCTATTTTTAAAAAATAACAAAAAAGGAGAAAAAAGAAAACTAAAACAGCCACTTATTCACATGTTTACAGATAACTTTGGGGTTATGTGCTGGTTCCCTGGGAGAGTAGCCCTCCCAGTCTCACAGGGTAAAACAAACTGGAGTATTTTGTGAAGGTGGAAAACTTTATACTGCTATTTAAACTTTTTGATATACTTGAAATTTACTAGAAAATAAAGTACTTATCAAAACAACCATGTCATACCATGCCAGAAATACAGACATCAAACTCTGTTATAGAGGCCAAGCCCTACCCAGATCCAGTTCGCCCACAGTGGGGATGCTAATCACCCTTGTAGGAGTCCACATACTACAAGAGGCACCATGGGAAGATTATATTGGGAGCCACTATGTCTTGGGTGCTGTGGATGACCTGGATGTAGATGAAACAGTGGGATTTCTGAATTCTAGTTTTCCACATTCAACCACCAAAAAACTGTTACAACTAAAAAATGAATTCAGTAAAGCTGCAGGATACAAAAAAAAAAAGAAAAATCAATGCACAAACATCATTTGTGATTCTATACACTGATAATGAACCATCAGAAAAAGAATTTTTAAAAAATCCCACTACAATTGCATCCAAAAAGATAACTAGGAGTAAATTTAACCAAGGACGTGAAGGACCAGCACACTGAAAACTGGAAGACACTGATAGAGGACACTGAACAGACGAAAATAAATGGAGGGGCTTCCCTGGTGGGGCAGTGGCTGAGAGTCCGCCTGCCGATGCAGGGGACGTGGGTTTGTGCCCCGGTCCGGGAAGAACCCACATGCCGCGGTGCGGCTGGGCCCTTGAGCCATGGCCGCTGAGCCTGTGCTTCCGGAGCCTGTGCTCTGCAATGGCAGAGGCCACAACAGTGAGAGGCCCGCATACCGCAAAAAACCAAAACAAAACAAGGGCTTCCCTGGTGGCGCAGTGGTTGAGAGTCAGCCTGCCGAAGCAGGGGACACGGCTTCGTGTCCCGGTCTGGGAGGATCACACATGCCGCGGAGCGGCTGGGCCCGTGAGCCATGGCCGCTGAACCTGTGCTTCTGGAGCCTGTGCTCTGCAACGGGAGAGACCACAACGATGAGAGGCCCGCGTACCACAAAAAAAAAAAAAAAAATACTGTGAAAATATGCATTCTATGGTGGGAATTCCCTGGCCATCCAGGGGTTGGGACTCTGTGCTTCCACTGCAGGGGGTGCGGGTTCGATCCCGGGTTGGGGAACTAAGATCACGCATCCTGCATGCTACATGGTGTGACCCAAATTTTTGTTTAATTTTTAAAAAATATGCAGTCTAGCAAAATTAATGTACACATTCAATGCAATCCTTCCCAAAAGTCCAAAGACACTTTCCATAGAAACAGAACAAATAATCTTAAGCTGTGTGTGGAACCACAAAGGACCCAGAAGAGCCAAAGCGACTCTGAGGAAGGAGAACGGGCTGGAGGCGTCTCCCTCCCTGATTTCACACTACATTACGAAGCTACAGTCCCCAAAAAGTGTGGAATTGGCACAAAAACAGGCACACAGACTAGAGGAACAGAGCAGAGAACCCAGGAATCAACCTACAGGTATGTGGTCAGTTAATTCACAAGAAAGGAGCCAAGAACATACACCAGGGAAGGGACAGTCCCCTCAATAAACGGTGCTGGGAAAATCAGATGCTACACGCCAAAGAACAACACTGCACTCTGTCTACAGCACACACAAGAGGGGACAAAAACCCAGTTTTCCAGATCAAGCCCTTCCTCTCCTGGGTCCTCTGAAGACAGACACCCTCAGCGGTCAGCCACGCACAGGAACCTTCTGCCCACTTTTCCTCACCTTCTCCCTCAGTGGCATCACCTCCCAGCAGGTCGTGAGGAGACCAGGCTCCTGTCAGCATGAACTGGACCCCACAGTGTCCCAAAGCTGAAGGCCCAGCGGGTCCTGAGGAGACCCGGCTCCTGTTAGTGTGGACTCGACCCCGGCTTGTCCTGAAGCCTGGACATCAGCGGGGACTCAGCCCAACGTGTTCCAGAAACCAAAGCCCCAGCAGGTCCTGAGGAGACAGGGCTCCTCTCAGCATGAACATGAACAGCATGATCTGAACAGACATCCCACCAAAAAAGATATACAGACAGTAAAAGTCATACAGAAACAAGCTCAAGGGCTTCTCTGGTGGTGCAGTGGTTGAGAGTCCACCTGCTGATGCGGGGGGCACGGGTTGGTCCCCCGGTCCGGGATGATCCCACATGCTGCGGAGCAGCCGGTTCCGTAAGCCATGGCCGCTGAGCTTGCGTGTCCAGAGCCTGTGTTCCGCGATGGGAGATGCCACGACAGTGAGAGGACCGCGTACCGCAAAAAAAAAAAAAGAAAAAGAAACAAGCTCAACATCATATACCATTAGGGAATTACAAATTAAAATCATGAACTATCACAGCACACATATTAGGACTGCTAAGCTCCAAAAATATGACAATACCAATTGCTAGAGGGTGAGGAAAAAAAGGAACTCTCCCTCATAGCTGGGGGGATGCATGTGCAGCCACTTTGTAAGACAATTTGGCAGTTTTTCCAAAGCTAAACAAGTCTCATGTTGGCATCCAACAATCATACTTCCAGTATTTAGGCAACTGCTTTGAAAATCTATGTTCAAATGCAAACAAGGATGCAATTATGAAGAGCAGCACTTCCATAATGGCTAAAAACTTGAAGAAATCAGGATATCCTTCAAAAGATGAATGCATAAGCAAATTGGGGTACATCCATGTCAACGCGAGTAAAATATGTCACCCCAAAATATGTCTCTCTGGCATAAGGATTATTGGTCTGCTTTAAAAAAAAAACAAAACAAAACAGGGCTTCCCTGATGGCTGAGTGGTTAAGAGTCCACCTGCCGATTCAGGGGACACAGGTTCAAGCCCTGGTCCGGGAAGATCCCACATGCCGCAATTCAACTAAGCCTGTGAGCCACAACTACTGAAGCCCACACATCTACAGCCTCTGCTCCGTGACAAGAAAAGCCACCACAATGAGAAGTCCGCACACCGCAATGAAGAGTAGCCCCTGCTCGCCACAACCAGAGAAAAGCCTGCACGCGGCAACGAAGACCCAATGCAGCCAAAAATAATAATTTTTTAAAAAAATCTCAGAAAACTGAGATTGCTGTTTTATGAAGGACATTTACAACAGGGAAACCTCCAATTATAAGGGTATGTCCCTCTTTGCACCAAAAATAGAAGGATAATTAAATATTAAGTAACTCTTTTCAAAGGGGAAGTCCTGACTTAAATGTGCAAACAGTCATACCCTTGTTTACTGTGCTTTGCATGATAAGCTGCCATAACTGGCCTTCCCCGCTTCCCCAGCATCTTTCTTCTGTTTTTAGCTGAAGACAGTATTTAAGGGGATGGTTTTGGTCATTTCAGGGCGTGACTCAGTTTCCCGTGGTATCCCCCCTGTATTCAGAAGGTATACATGTTATTAAACTTCGGCTTTTCTCCTGGTAATCTGTCTTTTATTACAGGGGCAGGGGTGGCCTCAACCAAGAACCTAGAAAAGTAGAGGGAAAATTGTTCTTCCTCCCATACACGTGCAGTGGAATACTACTCAGCAGAAGAGAATGCACCACCAACCTATGGAAAGACATGGATAAATCTTCAGTATACACTGCTAAGTGAAAGACTCCAGTCTGCGGAGGCTGCACACAGCATGACCCCATTGATGACATTCCGGGAAAGGCAAAGCTACATAGATGATAAGCAGATCATGGGGTGGGGGTTTGAAGTAGTCCATGTGATACTCTAGGGTGGATGCCTGTCACTATGCATTTGTCTAAGCCCACAGATGTGCATAGCCCAAGGGGCCAATCATAATCTATTCAAATTTAGTTATTTAGGATGTAGGAATGTTGGAGGATGGAATACATAATGTCACAGAATCTAATTGTATTAGAAATATATGGAAACAACTCACTGTACAGGATGGGATAAAAGGTGCTGACCTAAGTCACCTTTGGAAATGAATGGGATCTGTAGACTAAAGGCAAAATGGACCGTATATAAACAGTGGGCTTTATTCTAGGAAGTTCTTTCCAGGGTGTAGTAGCTAACAATTCTGAAACCTCTGCACATGTAACCTGGAAAGGAGCAATGCACAGATAAATGGCAGATGGTGGGAGCCAGGGAGCTAGCCACAGCCTTGCTGTGGGAGTGGGAAGTTACAGATAAGCAAGGGGAGAGCCTCTGCCCTCGTAATCCTGGATATAGGCTTCCTGGGAGGATGTTGACTGGCCGGGGAAAACACACAGATCTTCATGCTGGGAAGACCCTGCAGACATAGGAATTTCCCACCCCATCTTTCCACCCATACCTGCTGGAAACATTCAGCCCTCCATAATCAGTCAACATCTCCCCCCCGGGCAGATAAAGGAGCATGAGGGTCTTGCTTACCCTAAGCTGTCCCAGAATCCAGGCCCTGAGGGTGGAGCCAGGTTGGGGGTTCCTGGGCCTCTGAATCCAGGCCCTGGGTGTGGAGCCAGGTTGGGGGTTCCTGGGCCTCTGACCAGCAGGTGAGAGGAGGGAGGAAGACGGGTCCTGAGGACAGAGGTTCCCTCAAGTCTGTGAGCCCAAGAGCCCCGATGGGGTTCATTCCCTGTGCGGATATGGGCGGAGCCTGCAGTGGTTCTCTTCCACCTGGGCCCTTTGATGAAGCCATGGCAGCACTGGGCCCTGACGTCTCCTGGTGGTGCCTCAAACTCTGACACAGCAGTTTTACAAAGGAACAGGAGAATGGAGCTGAGCCCCTGACGGCCACTCCTTTGTGGCTCTGAGTTGCTTCCACCAGGACCGCAGTCACCTGCACATAGTCTGCTGTGACCTACCGGCCCCCATTGGCCTTTCCTCTCCCTCCCTGTGATGATGCCCGTGACGTTTCCAGCCTGGACCCCTCTCCCAGGCCAGACGCCTCTGTCCAGCCACTGCACCCTCATCTCACCTTGGGGGCTAACAGGCCCCTCAGAGGACTGGGCCCACAGCTCCCCACACCCAGGAGCAGCCCCACCTTCCCAGGTTGCCGATCCCAGGCACCGGGTGTAACCGAGCAGGACCCTACTTGGCCTTCCCAGGACAGACCCCTCCCCCACATGCTCTGCTGTAGCTCCTCTCTGAAGTACCTGGATAACAGTACCTGATGCACGCTTCCTGAGTTGTTTTACAGATGCTAAAACCACCACCAAGTGGAAGAAATTAACTACTTGATGATCATGAACAGGTAGCCCCGCAGCTTCTGGCGCCTAAGAATTTATAATGTTAGCTGCCTGTTACCTCACCATCAACCAGAGAATTGTGCACCAGCTGATCACATACCCTGCGACGCCCCTCCTTCACCTGGCCTTTAATATTGCTTTACTGAAATCCTTCAGGGAGCTTGGGGTTTTAGAGCACAAGCCACCTGGCCTCCTTGTATTGGCACTTTTACAATTAAAGCTGCACTTTCCTTCACCACACCCGGTGTCAGTAGACTGGCTTTACTGCACTCGGGCAAGCCGACCCATGTTTTGTTCAGTAACACTGGGGCCTCCCAGGCTCCCACCCTCCTTTTGCCCCAGTGGCTGTCATCTGCTCCTCCAGTCTTGTTGCAGCAAAAGTAGAAATGAAGTTTTCCTTCCCCTGAGAACAAGGAAAACAAAGGGAACAGCGAACAGGCTAGAGAAGAAACATGACCTGGCCTGAAAGTGTTCATCACTCCTTGTTTTACTTTGTCACTCATCTGTAATAATTCGATTTGTACTTTTCAAAGCTAACCTCACTCCTTGACACTTTGTAATTTACATTTAGCACCCATCACCCCTGACTCTGTGTGAGTTACATCCCCTGCCTCTCACTCCCTAACCTTATTATATCCAGCACTTACATTCTATTCGACCCTCATAACAAATCACCCCCTATAGTTTTTGCATTTCAGAAACGAGGTCACCACCGATAAACCAGAGGCAAATGTATGCAATTACCAGACTGCTGGACCCCAATTACCAGGCGGCCTGATGCCAGCTATGACTGTTTTGAAATAATGCAAAGGAAAGGAAGAATGCAAGACCTTCACTACTTTTATCCTCATCCTATACGCCGGACTGCGAGAGCCCCACGCATAAAATTTTCCCTGATTCTCAAGGAGGGGGGGGTGCCCAGTTCTTGAGGTGCTAGCCAGCTGTGTCTTTCCTTCTGCCTGGCAGAAACATAAAGCCATCTCTCTCTTCCTCCAAAATCCCTGTCTCCGTGTTTCTGTTTGGCCTCAGTGCACAGGGAAGCTGAGATTTCGACAACAGTCTGTGGCCAGTTCCCACGCTAATTCCGCTCTACGCCCACAGCCCTGGCCCAAGCCCCATCTGGTGCCTGCTTCCTCCATCAGGCCTGACAAAGCTGCCTGCCCGCACGGTGCGTCTCACATCCCACCCCAACCTGGTCTTTCTGAAGCATAAACGAGACTGACTCTCTCCCGCCTGTAATCCCCCAAATGTTTCCCCACTTTCGCTAGGGTATCTGCCGGGAGAGACATCTGCCAAGGCCCTGAGAGTCCCCGGCATCCCCACTAGGCTGCTGGCTCCTGAGTTCCCTGACAATGAGCACCTCAGCAGGCCGGGCGACACGGCAGGAAACCCCAGAACTGCTCACCTCAGGACTGGGCCGGCACTGCCACGGCCTGATCAGAGACAGCAGAGAAGGGTTCCCCAGCTGGGACACAAACTCTGCACGAGTGGCCTCTCCTTGAGCCATTACATCAACTCGTGTGACTTGAGGGAAGGAAGGACTGAAGCACACTTGGTTCCTAAGGAGGATGGTATAGGCTCAGTCACGTCCCTCCAAATTCACATGCTGAATCCCTAACCCCCAGGACCCCAGGATGTGGCTGTATTTGGAGATGGGATTTTTAAAGAGGTGATCAAGGTAAAAATGAGGTCACTAGGGTGGATCCTAATCCAATAGCATTGATGTCCTACAAGAAGAGGTAAGGACACAGATAGGCACAGGGGGAGACCACGTGAGGACCTGGGGAGAAGATGGCTGTCTAAGCACCAAGGACAGAGGCCTCAGGAGAAGCCAGCGTGCACACACCTTGATCTCCGACAGCATCCAGGACTGGGAGATAGGTCTGTTACCCAAGCTGCCCTGTCTGTGCTATTTGTTACGGCGGTCCTGAGCAGACTCACCCGCAGGGTTAACTCAGGGCTCAGACTGGACACAGCCCGCTCTCCATCCCCCTGTACGTGGGTTACAGGAACCCCAGGAACTGAGGAGGGGGTCCCTGAGGGGAGGCACAAGATAGAAGATGCTAGGCATTAACATGGCTGCATTCATGTTAAACGTGCCTGAAGTCCAAGCACACGAGATGGTTTTGTCCTGTATGTACATCGGCACCTTCAGTCTGAACTGCAGATCTTGGGCTTCACCAGCTCCACTGAGAGCATTAGCTTCACCTGCTGTGGACCGTCTCCTATAGGATTTCCAGAACCACAAAGCACTGAAGCTTCACAGGACCCAGTGTCTGTGCGCTACCGTCCAGGTGACCGTCACAACAGGGCCGTGCGGCTGGCCATCAGAACCCATTTCCCTTTTTCCTGTTCACAGCTACCCTGCACCTCCCAGCCTTCCCACCCCTTCCAGCTGGGGCGTAGTGTCTCCTGTTACCAAGGGAAACAGGTGAAGTTGGTGAGGGACTTGGCCAGCCTGCATCCTACAACAGAGGGCATGAAGCCCAGCTGGTCACTGCACCCTGCTGGTTGGAGACCTCACCTGGAAGCAGGGAGGAGAAACAAGGGGGCCAGAGCCGGGACCTGACACTCACCTGCCCTGGACTCTCACAAGAAGGGGACACACACATCTTGAGCTCCAGCCCAGTTTTGGGAGACACTTTGTTCCAGCAACAAACTTTACCTTAAAAGCCAAGGTGCTTTACAAAGCCCTCCCCAGCTGTCACAGAAAGTCAGGCTTCATCTCATCACACTTTTCTCAAACCCCAGCTCACGCTGAGACCACCTCTCGGGTGATGGTGCTTCAGAGAAGCCCCTTTAAAAGGTCCCTGGAGTTCAGCTCTCCCAGCCCTGCCTTCAGTTTAAGGGAGAAGTTTCCTTGACAACCAAGCTTCACAATCTCCCAAACTCTTCTCCTTCAAACGTTCCTATTCTAGGCTGGATGAGCCTAAAGAGACAGTGCTGTCATCACGTGCCAGAAAACGATTCCAAGCCCGTAGTTATTGGTCACATGATGCTATTGATGATGAAATCCCAGGAGAGCCAGCTTTCCAATATAACCATTTCTGGACTCGGCACTGGGTCCCTTTCCACGGACAGGGTGGAGTGGCTGTTTCCACGTGCCCCGTGGTAGAAGAGCTCACCTAATGCAGCCAGGACTCCATCCTTTCCAGGTGATTCCAGGGTCCTCACTCTGCCCAGACCGCACCCACATGGCTGCTGTCTGTGCCAGTCTATACGAGACCTTGGCAATCTCCTAAAATGAGGGTTATTTTATACACAGGCAATGGGTTGAATGCTGGCCCCGAAAGATGTGCACCCCTCAGAACACGTGAACAGGACCATATCTGGGAAAAGGGTCTTTCTATATGTAGTTAAAGAGCTCGAAGTGAGGTCATCCTGGGTTAGGGTGGTCCTCAATCCAACTGAGAAAGTCCTTATGAGAGACAAAAGAGGAGAAACACAGACACAGAGGAGAAGCCACGTGAAGACAGAGGCAGAGACGGGAGGGATGCAGCCGCAAGCCTGGGAATGCCTGGAGCCCCCAAAAGCTGGAAAAGGCAGGAAGAACCCTATCCTGGAGCCTTTGGAGAGACTTCTGTCCTGCAACACCTTGATCTCAGATGTCTGGTCTCCAGGACTGGGGGAGGATGAATTCCTGTTGTTTTGAACCACCCAGCTCGTGGTCATTTGTTACAGAAGCCACAGAATGGTCACACAGACCCTGCTCTGTAGGATCCTGGAGTGAGGGCCTTATTAAAGGCCCACAGAGGCTGGGTTACAGAACCCTTACGGTCAGCATTGGGCCTCAGAAATACTAAAGCAGTGGCTGGACACCAGAACGTTGAAGGGTCAGTCAGAAGCCCATCCCTAAGGGTGCCGGCTGCACACGGCCTCCCCAGGTTTTTACGCCTGTACCTGTTGGGGATAAGTATTTCCATCCTGATTCAGGACTTCTGATGTCACCCTTCACGTTGCTAATCAAAAACCCACTAGTTATACAGATGAAAACCCTATCAGGGCACTTGCTCCAGTGGTAAACAATTCTGAAGTTGGTCAGAGGCGGGGGATCGACTCCCATGCAGCCAGCAGCTCCCCCGCAAGGAGTGTCCTCATTGCAAGGCTGGGGGACGGTGCCGAGGCGTCTGTGAGTAAACGTGAGCTGAGCCCCAGGCCAGCTGCTGCTGAACTGTTCCCACCCTTCCCAGGTAAAACACCTGAATGTGTGCAAGGACTTGAAAGCCTAGAGGAAAGGGCTTGGAGTCACACCAGCCACAGCACGCAGGCCGACTTGGTGCCTGCAGGCCAGCCAGGATGGTCCTGGCCCTGGGCACTCTTCTGGAAGCTTTCCATTTCCCTGCCTGAGATACCCCTCCTCTCCCGGCCCCCACTGCGTTTTTCCTTCCTCACCTCTGCCCAGGGAGAAATTCCAGCAGAAGGTATGGGTGACACATCCTGTCCTTTAGCAGGTGGCAGCCCAGCAACTCCTGCAGAAAGTCCAGCAGAGCCCCACTCACACCGGGCCACCAACAGAGCCGTGGCCCCTCACTCCCTCCCAGCAGCCCAGCCCCGAGACTGCTGATGGGGCAGAGAACATGGCGTCAGGCCCAGCTGCAGGGGCTCTTGCTGCCTGGAGCGGTGTTTATATTGACCTCAACGCAGGCACACCTGGGGAGAGCTGGCCGGCAGGGTCAGGCTGCCCAGGTCAGCCAATCCTCGCCCCTCAGGGTCTCACAGTTGCATTCTAGCCAAATTCTAGCTCTCACATTCCTGCCCCAGTGCACCTGGGGTCGGGGGCAGCAGACCCAGGCTCTGTTCTGGCAGAAGCTCCCTTTCTGTGAACAGGGCTTCCCCCACTCCCATTATCCTCACTGGAGACTCAGGAGGCCACAGCATCGGGGCACCTCCAGTACCAGGACCCCACCCTAGGGAATCTCTCAAGAGTAGGGACAAGGCCTGCAGGTGGAGGGGAGGAGGGAGCCGGCCTCTTCAGGATCCCCGGGGCTAGGAAGCCTCCTACGCAGGAGGGCCTTGGACTCAGATTAACTGCCACCCAGGGTCTCCCACACCTCCCCTGGTAGGGGGGCCCTTCAGATTCCAGGGCCCCAAGATCCTCCCCACCGACTTCTGACCCCAACTGCAGGGTAGGGGATCCCCTCCGCGGCTTCTTTTTTCTTGCTCCCAGAATTCCCTGAAGCTGTTATACTCAGGGCGGGATCAGGGCTGCTCCCTGCAGGGCCAGACCCTGATGTCCGGCCAGACCCCAGCCGGCAAGAAAAAGGAAGCCCCGTCTCCGCGGCTGAAAACACCAGTGTGGGACGTTTGCCGTCCACTTCACCTGGCGGGGAAACGGGCACACTGAAGTGGAGAGTGATGGGGTGCAGGTGGGAAATGCGGGTGCTCGGAGCCTGGAGAGGAGGGCTCCTGAGAGGGTGAGGTCACAGGGTGCAGGAGGGGGCCGGGAGATGGGCAGGGGGACGGGCAGTGCGTGTCCGGCGCTAGAGCACGTGCATCCTCGCTTGGGCCAGCCCCCTGCCCTGAAGGCTGCGTCTAGTAACACAAGGGACCCTGGAAGGGGGTTTGCTGTGTGGCCGGTTCACTAAAGCTCGGTGTCTGTGGGCACATGGGCCCAGCTGCAGTCCCGGTGAACACACTGTTCTCTCCAGGGAAATGAGGTGGACACTCAGTTCCCGGTCTGTGGATGGTCTAGTCCTCTGGGTGTCTTGTCTCTTATTGGGGGTCACTGGGGCTTTAACCTCACTCCGTGGAGTACAGGAGGAGAGGGATGCACACGCCCCGGGGCTCACTGTGCCTGGGCTCCTGGGGAGGACCTCTCTGGCCCACATGTTCACAGGCCTCAGGCACCCCTGCTCGACATTCCCCTCCAGAGACTCGGCAAGAGGACCTGCCCTGTGAAACGGGGCGCCTGGGTCGGGGGGCTTGTGGGTCCCTTCTCAGATGGCCACACTCAGGTCTCGGGGTGGGTGCGGTGGCCTGTGACCACTCGCCAAGTCACCACGCTGCTACGGCTCCTTTCTGGGGCCTGAGATGCCCCGGGGTGGCTGGGGGAGCGGGGCAGGTTGCTGTGATGGGGAAGTGTGGGACGGGGGTCCTGGGCCCTGAGTCCCTCACCGAGGAGGAGAGGGGGTCATGCCCAGAGGGGTGGAGGCCGGTGACGGTCCTGGGTGTCAGCAAGCACAGCGCCGCACCCCGCAGGCCGGGTGTGGGATTCCTGTGGCCCCGGCACAGGACACCAGACGGGGGGCGTGGTTGGGACAGGGGACGCTTCCCCTCAGGCCTGGAGCCCGAGGTCAAGGTGCTGGGGGCCCGCTCCTCTGCGCCTTCTGGGGTCAGTCAGTCCCAGGCCACTCCCAGTCCCGTCTCTGTCTCTGCCATGACATCGCCTTCTCCTCCATGTGTCAGGGTCCAAATGCCCCCCATGAGGACGCCCGCACACCGGTCAGTGACCTCAGCTCACCCCGGGCAGCTCTGTGGTGGCCCATCGGCACACAAAGTCCCATACTGAGGTCCCGGGAAGTCCGTCTTCCGGGGCCTCTTGAGGTGACAATCCTCGTGGTCGACACAGCTCGTGGGGGCTTGTGGGTCCCCCAGGCCGGAATCCAGGAGCCTCATGGAGGACGGGGTGTCCTGAATCAGGGAGGACGGACGGAAGCGCAGAGGGGGGAGGGAGGCCGAGGGGCGGTCAGCCCTGCCCTCCAAGGACGGGGGGAGTCTCTAGAGGGCCAGGTCGGAGCTGGCGGGGGGACGCGGTGCTCAGAGGCGGGCGGCCTGGGCTGCAACGTCAGGGTCGCTTAGGGCAACCATAACCCAGTTCCAGCCCTAATGCTGACCCTTCAAAGCACCAACACCAAGCCACATCTAATCAAGTCACACAAATACAGCATGAGAAAGAAAAGTACACCAGTATACCTTACAAATATGAACACAAGAATCCTCCACAAAATTAGAACAACATGGAGCCAACAGAACATTAAAGGCATGATGCCATAAGCAAGTATCTCTACACTGGAAATGTCAGGTTGTTCAACATATTAAACCTAAGCAATGTACTGAAGAACTATAAAGAAGTGAAGTCAAAGCACACGATCCTATCAATTACTGCAGGAAAAGCTGTAATCAAAATCCAGTGCTATTTCATGATACAAGCACTCAAGAAAAGAGGAATAAAAGGAAGTTTGTTCAATATGAAAAAGAGTAGTATACAAAGCCACAGCAAACACCATGCTCAATGTTAAAAACTGGAAGATTTACTCCTGAAATCAGGAACAAGGCCAGGAAGGTGGCCTCCACCGCTGATAATAGTGTACTGGAAGTTCTACCCAGGGTTTTGAGGGAAGAAACCAAAGCCATCCATATGTGAATGGAAAAATTAAAACTGTGTGCATTCACAGAACACAGATCACACCATCTTATATATAAAACTTCCTATAACAACAACAAATTATTTGACTAATCACTAATTCAGCAAAGTTATAGAAAAAATATCAATTCACAAAAATCTATCTTATACATATATACTAGCGATAAATAATCTGAAAAAGAACTTATGAAAACAATTCCATTTTAAATAATGTCAACATTAATATTTACGAATATATTTAATCAAGATACAAGACTTGCTTTTCTGTATGTAAAGCTGTCTGTATGTTTGAAATTACTGGAAAGTCAAGTACTTTGCAAAACACCATGTCAAAACCATGCCAGAAAGGCAGAGGAAACATCAAACTTCCATACAGAGGCCAAGCCTTACCCAGATGCAGCTCACCCCAAGTCCACATGTCATTTAGAGGCACTGTGGAAAGACTTATTAGAACTTCCAAATATAAAAAACTTCCCTTTCTTCCCTGTTGTGGATGACTTAGATGTGGTAGAAACAGCGGGATTTGGGAAGTTCAATTTTCCACATCATTCCACCAAAATAATACTGTTAGAAATAATAAATGAATTCAGTAAAGACGCAAAATCAGTACACACAACTCAACTGCATTTCTAAACACGAATAATGAACCATCAGAAAGAGAAAAAAAACCTATTTACAGCTGCATCAAAAAGAACAAAATACCAAGGAATAAATTTAACTGAGGATGTGCAAGACCTGAAAACTTTAAGACACTCATGAAGACATTGAAGAAGACACAAGTCGGTGGAAAGACTCCCCGTGCTCATGGAATGCAAGAATTACTGTTGCTAAAACGTCCGTTCCACCCAAAGCGGTGCACACAGGGAAGGCAGGCCGTCCTGAAATTCCAATGGTGTTTTTCACAGAAGTGGAGCAAATCTTCCTAAGATGCGTGTGGAGCCACAAAGGACCCCGAAGAGCCAAGGTGACCCTGAGAAACGAGAACGGGCCGCAGGCATCTCCCTCCCTGACTTCACACTTCATCACGAAGCTACAGTCCCCAAAACAGTGTGGAACTGGCTCAAAACAGGCGCACAGACCAGAGGGACGGGACGGAGAGCCCAGAACCCACCCCGCACTCTGGCGGGGGAGGGGGCCGTTAAGTTACGACCAGGGGGGCAGGGACACACCGAGTGGAAGGGCAGCCCCACGGTAAACGGTACGGGGGAGACTGCACACCCCATAACCCACGCAGCTCCACCGCACACCAGCCTGACCAAAAACCCAGCTTTGCACACCAAGCCCTTCCTGGGTCGCACGAGGACGGACCCCGGCAGCCGTCAGTCGCCCCCAGGAAGCTTCTCCCCACTGTTCCTCACTGTCTCCTCACCTGTTCCTCCGGCGTCGCCTGCGTCCTCAGGAAACCCAGCTCCCGTCAGCGAGGACGCAGCCCCACGTTGTCCTGAAGCCGAAACCCCAGCGAGTCCTTAAGGAGACCGAGCGCCCGTCAGCAGCCACAACCCGGCGCTGCCTGAGGAGACACAACTGCCCTCAGCTGCGCTCAGAGCTGGGTCCACGGGGAACTCGCATGCGCTGTGGGTCAGAGAGGCGGGATCAGCGCCACCCTGTGGTCGGTACGGGAAGTGCAGGCCACCCCTCCCTCACGGGTCACTGGAGACAGCGACCCTGCTGGCAGAACTGCTGAACCCATTAAATTGTGGAAACTCAAACAAATGAAGACAATATCCCATAGCTTCTCCAAAGTAGTTAAGGAACAATGAATTGGAAGCCGTATGGAATAAAATGAATGTAGACACAAGCTTGACAACTTACAGCAAATTCACTCAAAATGATTCAGAGACAAGTTTTAAATGCAAAACTATTCAAAATTATAGGAGAAAACATCACAGAAAATTGATATGACCTTGGGCTTGGTCATGTCCATCACAAGCTTTGTGGTTTTAACACACAACGCAAAAAAGCAGTCCAGAAAGAAAAACAAGGGATTCTGTGGACTTTATAAAATTAAAGATTTCTACTGTGTGAAAAACCTCATTCAGAAAATCGAAAGACAACACACACTGGGGGACAAAAACTGCAGACATATCTAATAAAGAATTTGTCTCAAAATATACAAAGAACTACAACACAGCCCCATTAAAAATAGGGAAAGCTCTAAATAGACACCTGGTCAAAGAAGGTACAGAGATAGTATACAAAACTATGCCCAGGACTGGGGGGCAGAGAAACAGTGGTCCAGTTCAACTCCCTGAGTCATGTGTGACCCAGGAATAGTCCTGTCCTTCCTGGAGGCCTCAGAGAGATGGGGAGGGAGGAAGGGGAAGAGGGCGGATTCTGCTTAGACCTAACTCTAACCCCGACCACTCTCACCACTTTCATTCAACATGGTCTAGGTAGTCCTAGACATAGTAATTACATGAGAAAAAGAAATAAAAGGAATCCAACGGTAGAGGAAAAAGTAAAACTGTCACTGTTTGTAGATGAGATGACGTTTTATATTTCATTTATTTATTTATTTATTCATTCATTTATTTATTCTGGTTGCGCTGGGTCTTAGTTGTGGCAGGTGAGCTCCTTAGTTGCGGCAGGCAGGCTCCTTAGTTGTGGCATGAGAACTCTTAGTTGTGGCATGCATGTGGGATCTAGTTCCCTGACCAGGGATCGAACCCAGGCCCCCTGCATTGGGAGCACGGACTCTTAACCACTGGACCACTAGGGAAGTCCCGACATGATGTTTTATTTAGAAAATCCTTAAGATGACCCCCCCAAAACAAATAGAATTCATTGGAAAATTCAGTTAAGTTGCAGGATACAAAATTAACCTATAGAAATCAGTTGCATCTCTATCCACTGGCAACAAATTTTCAGAATGAGAAATTAAGAAAACAAACCCATTGACAATGGTATTAACAAAAATGAAATACCTAGGAATACCTCTAACCCAGGAGGTAAAAGACCTGTACTCAGAAAACTGGAAGACACTGATGAAAGAAACTGGAGACGACACAGACAAATGGACAGATATAATGTGTTCATAGATTGGAAGAATTCATATTGTTAAAATGATTCCACATCCCAGAGCAATCTAGAGATTTGATGCCATTCTTATCAAAATACCAATGGAATTTTATGAGAACTAGAACAAAGAATTCTGATATGTGTAAGGAAACAGGAAAGAACCTGAATAGTCAATATGATCTTAAGAAAGAAGCACAAACTTGGACATATCACACTCCCTGTTTCAAACTATACTACATATCTAGAATAATCAAGACAGTATGGTATAGGAACAAAAGAAATACACAGAGATCCATGGAACAGAATTGAGAGCCCCAAAAGAAACATAGGCATATATGGTCAATTCATCTATGACAACGGAGGTGAGACTATACAATGGGGAAAAGATAGCCTCTTCAATGAATGGTGGTGGGAAAACTGGACAACGACATGCACAAGAATCAAACTGGAATCCTTTCTTATACCACCTACACAAGCAACCTCAAAGTGAATCAAATACTTCAACGTAAGACCTGAAGCCATAAAGCTCCTCGAAGAGAACATAAGCAGTATGCTCTTTGACATCCGTCTTAGCAATATTTTCTGGATCTGCCTCCCCAAGCAAGGGGAACAAAAGCAGAATAAACCAATGGGACTCCACCCAACTTTAAAGCTTTTCAATGGCAAAGGAAAACATGCACAAAATGAAGAGGCAGCCTACCGAATATGAGAAAATATTTGCAAACAGTATGTCTGAAAAGGGGTTCATATCCCAAATAGATGAAGAACCACACAACTGAACCTCCAAAAATCAAAAACCCAATTAAAACTTGGGACCGAACATTTTTCCGAAGAGTACGTACAGATGGCCAAGAGACATATGAAACTATGACCAATATCACTTATCATCAGGGAAACGCACATCAAAAGAACAATGAGATTATCACCTCACACCTAAAAACTTGGCTATCTTCCAAAACACAACAAATAACAAGCCTTGGCGAGGATGAGGAGAACCCTCACGCCTTCTCTTGGGAATGTTCATTGGTGCAGCCACTGTGGAAAACAGTACAGAGGTTCCTCAAGAAATTGAAAATAGAACTACCATATGACGCAGGAATTACACTTGGGGGTATCTTTCTGAAGGAAACAAAAACACGAATTCAAAAAGATACACACAGGGAGATCAGCTCAGTGCTTTGAGACCACCTAGAGGGGTGGGATGGGGGGGAGGGAGGGAGACGCAAGAGGGAAGAGATATGGGAACATATGTATATGTATAACTGATTCACTTTGTTATAAAGCAGAAACTAACACACCACTGTACAGCAATTATACTCCAATAAAGACTTAGAAAAAAAAAGAAAAAAGAAAACAAAAATACGGGAATGCATCGAAATCACATCTACAATGGACACTTAGGTTTATCTCGTACGTCTGAAGCACAGTTACTCCTTTTTGACAGTCAGATGCATTCCCCTCCTCAATGCCAAAGCAGATGTACAATTCATATCCAAAAGACCACAAAACAGGCCACTTTGGTGAGTAAAATTGAAGTTAAATCATGTATAAGCCAGAGTGACTTCCTCATACCTCAATATGTGAAGAGTTTTTTTCCCTTTTGATTACAAGTCTTTCAATAGAAAGCATCGATGATCAAAATGTAAATCCCTCAGTGCCAGAATGATTCAGCTGTTTGGCCCACGTGTAGATCATGTCCCTCAGCGCTAGGCCTCCTGTATATTTGCCTAGTTAATCCACATTGGGGGAATACTGATCAGGTATTGTGAACTTGCTCAGAGGAATGTTAATGAGAAAACGCTTTATATAGGCCATACATTTTATTATTCATACCCAATTGTCACACAAGCATTGCACATGTGCTTTTAGCAGTAGACCTAAAGCAAACAGTGATTCATCATGTGTAGTTACATTCTCATAACTTCACTAGGTAATTTTCCTTTCCTCTTACACATCAGGGCAAAATGAAGCCAACACAGTAACTTTCATAAATACACACTTCCATACACAGGTGTCATTTATCCAATTGCTCCAAGTCCTAAGTAGCTTGAGGGGAAGGACTTCCCTGTGTCTGGAAAACACAGATCAACTCCAGTAACAAAAAAAAACAAAAACATTATAACCATATTCACCAGTTCACTGAATAACCAATCCTTCTGTTAACTGTTTACGAAGCCATCCGATTCTCCATTAAGATTTTTCATTTCTTACCCAGTGTGGCATTATGATATGAAATTTATCAGAGACCTGTGCTTGCCAAAAGGTCCTTCACATAGATCTTCTTGAAGATGGAGCACTTTTGCAAAGTGTTAGAGCACAACAGTAACTATCTATAAATCACATAAAGACTTAAAAGGTCATGGTTAAGCATTTGACCACAATGTAAATGACAAAAGAAACCATTATTGCTGTTACATACAACATTTAAAAATAACTAGAATTATGACTGATAAAACTTTACCAGGACATACTAGCTTTTTAGGAGTTCCATGTAATTTAACATACTAATCAAACGTTTCTCTCTTAGATGGCTCAAGGGCCTTTGAAAGCAGCTCAAAGCTATCTGGACATCAAAAGAACTGTTAGAATTGGCCAAACAACACTTATTCACTGAACCAAAGTAAAGAGATTTCGAAGAAAAATACAGGTCACAGACAGGCAAAGGAACTCACAAGCTGTTCAAAATCAAAAGCAGCATTCCAAGAAAACTTTGGAGGGAGAAACCAAATCCAGGCTTGCCCTAACCCACTGCCAACAAAATCCATCTTAGAAAATCCTGGTCATGCACAACTCTTTCCTCAGTGTTCCCTTTGCACAAATGTTCATCACCTTCTGTATCCATCTTATGTTGCCCCTTATTTTTTTCCGCATTCAGACACAACCAACTCTACTACAAAGTGATTTTCTTTTCTCTTTGTACCATCAGCCTGTTACCTAGCTGCTCACTTTCTTTATTACGTAGCTTCATAAATGCTTGAACATATGGAACTTCTTTTGTCTTTCTCTTCCTGTGACAAAAGAACTCTAGCTGAAGGATAGTATAGTCATTTAGGCTCCCACTCAAAGACCACCATTCCTCATTTTTCAAGAATGTATCCATACATTGGCCAGACAAAATTACAATAGAATTTCATTCTTTTTTTAGTCTTAGGTTTACAACTATAGGTTGACCAGTCTGCCAGGATTTTGCCCATTGGCTATCACATGGAACTGAAGAAGAAGCACTTCTTATGCTTGAACCATAGAACACTCATACACGGACTAAAAACAAACAAAATCCTAAACACCAATGGAAGCCTCAAACCAAAGGAACCAGAAACCAAACAGAAACCAAAAACCAAACAGCACAAGACTCAAATCATCTTCCAAGTCTCAACTTAGCCTGTGACTTCTGTCCAAGTGGTGCACCTTCCAAATGAGATTTCCTGGAATGAAAAGTCACCCAAATGGGAACCAAGGTTCCCCCAAATGTACGGGGTTAAAAGGACCTCAGACTGCATGCCAGGGGAGTTACCACACGCTGGCTGAGGTGGTGCAACCTCCCAAATGCTATTTTTCTGGTTCCCCAAAATAATCCCTTGGAGTAGGACATTCGGGGCAGCCCAGGCAGGAGGAAGAGAGGAACGTCCTCAAGGCAAAGACGGCCTCGGCAGCTGCTAGGGTGCTCCCTCTTCCACCATCTATTCCCTCCCCAGAGTTCTAACTGCTGGGATGACTGGGGCACAGCCTTTCCAGGCAAGGGTCCCAGGTGGTCTGGCCTCTAAAGGAATTCTCCAACACTACACTCTCTCGAAAGAGGCTGGCGTGGAGAAAATCTCAGTGCCCGATTGAGTCAGGGGACCCACAGGGGCCATCCCCAAGTGAGCCCCACATTGGGTACTAAATTTGATGTCGAAAACTCGACCACTGTGCACCAGTGCCAAATCGAATCTGAGAGAGAGTGGTTTGGAGGAAGTAGAAAAGAATAGCTTTACTGCTTTGGCAGCCATACGGGGACACAGAAAACTCGTGCCCTCAAAAACCATGCGTCCCAATGCAGGAGGATCTGGTGAGGAGTTTTACAGCAATGGTTTAAGGACGCAGTTGCTCCTAAGGTTTCGTGTGTGTACAGGGCCTTAACTCCCTTTTAATCTGGCCTCAGATGGTCTCTTGATGAGCTTCTCTGAAATAAAGAAGACTAAAACCTTCTATTTTGTGGGGGTTTTAGGTTGGTAAAGAGCCCAAAGATATGCTTACCTGTATCCCTTGAGGCAAAACCAGGATCCTGCCCCAAGGCTGCACTATTGTTTTTTGAGGGTTCCTCCATTGTCTCTGCAGGCCCTCCCTTCCCTGATTAGCAACTGTTCTAATCTGCCCTTTGGAAATCAGGGAGGGTCCTGGAGGCTCTAGTCTAAATAAGGCCCTGACACTACACCTAACTCCAACCCTGATACTCTCCCTAAGCAAGGCCCTGAGACTACTCCTAACTCATTCCCTGACACTGTACCTAACAAAGGCTCTGATGCTAATCCTAAATCAGACCCTGACACTGTATCTAACTAAGGCCCTGCTGCCATAAATATCTAAACTCCTGACATTATCCTGAGCTAATATCCTCACCCATGTCTTACTAAGGTCCTGAAACTGTCCCAAAGGAAGCCCTTACACTGTCCCTAAAAGAGGCCCTGAGCGTGACTTTAACGAAGACCCTAATGCTGCTCCTACAGAGGCCCTTATGCTGCTCCTAAGGCATGCCCTGACACTGTCCCTGACTCAGGCCCTAAGGATAGGCTTCACATAGGCCCTGTTGCCGTATTTCAGTTAGGCTTGACGCTGTCCCTACATCAAGCTGTGACACTGGTCTTGATTAAAGACCTGACACTGGTCCTGATTAAAGCCCTGACACTGGTCCTAACTAGCACCCTGATGCTCTCAATAACTAACGTCACCACGCTATCCCTAGCTCATTTCCTGAAACTACCCCTGGCCTGGAACCTGACTCTGTCCCGAGCTAATTTCCTGCCTCTTATCCTCACTGATGACCTAATGCTATCCCTAATTAAGGCCCAGAATAGTCCTAACTAAGGCCCTGACACTGTCACTAACTAAGGCCTGAAATCTTCACTAATATAGGTCCCGCTACCGGCAATAACTAAAATACGACACTATCCGGAGCTAATATCCTGACCCATTTCTAGACAAGCTCCTGACACTGTCCCTTAGAAATCCCTGTTGCTCTCCCTAAGTCAGGCACTGACGCTGTCCCTACCTGCAGTCATGATACTGGTTCTAAATAAGGCCCTGATACTCTCAGTGACTAAGGTCTTGACGCTATCCCTAGGTCATTTCCTGACACGATCCATAAACTTTACCATAAACCTTGCCAGAGCAAATGTCCTGCCTCTTATGCTAATTGAAGCCCTTACTCTCTGCCTAACACAGACCCTGAATATAGGACCAAGGCCGTGACACTGTCACTAAGGCCTACATGCTCGTCCTAAATCGGGCCCACAACTGACACTCAATAAAGCCCTAACACTCTTCCTAACTCAGGCCCTGACACGGTACCTAACAGAGGCCCAGATGCTAGTCCTAACGCAGGCCCTGACACTGTCTCTAACTAAGGCCCTGCTGCCGTCAATATATAATGTCCTGACACTATCCTGAGCTCATTTCCTGAAACATCTCTTAACAAGGTCCTGAAACTGTCCCTAAGTAAGCCGTGACGCTGTCCCTAAGTGAGACCCTGAGGCTGTCCCTAACAGAGGCCTTGATAATGGCTGTAGCAAAGCCCCTGAGGCCGATCCTACCCAGGCCCTTATGCTGTTCCTAAGTCACACCCTGATACTGTCCCTAGCTAAGGCCCTGACACTAGGCCTCACTCAAGCCCTGTCACTCTTCCCAAGTCCGGCCCTGACGCTGTCCCTACCTGAAGGCCTGACAATGGTCCTAAATTAGGCCCTGATGCTCTAAGTAACTGAAGACTTGGCACTACTCCTAGGTCATGTCCTGACACTATCCTTAGACCTTAACCTAACCTTGCCTTTAACTAATGTCGATCCTCTTGCGCTAACTAAATCCCTGATGCTGTCCCAAACTAAGGCCCTGAAATTAGTCCCAAGGTTATGAACCTCTCCCTATCAGAGGCCTGGAGGCTCGTCCTAACTCAGGCCCTGACACAACACCTAACTCAGACCCTGACACTGTACCTAACAAAGGCTCTGACGCTGTCCCTACCTGAAGCCCTGACACTGGTTCTAATTAAGGCCCTGATACTCTCAGTGACTAAGGTCTTGACACTACCCCTAGGTCATTTCCTGACACGATCCCTAAACTTCACCCTAAGCCTGTGCCTTGCAAGTGTCCTGCCTCTTATGCAAACTGAAGCCCTTATGCTGTGCCTAACTCAGGCCCTGAATTTAGGCCAAAGGCCGTGACACTGTCCCTAACTGAGGCTAGATGCTCTTCCTAAATCTGGCCCAGAACTGTCCCGCACTAAAGCCCTAACAGTATTCCTAAATCAGGCCCTGACACGGTACCTAACAGAGGCCCAGATGCTAGTCCTAACACGGGCCCTGACACTGTGTCTTACTAAGGCCCTGCTGCCGTCAATATCTAAAGTCCTGACGTTATCCTGAGCTAATATCCAGACCCATGTCTTACCAAGGTCCTGAAACTGTCCCAAGGTAAGCCCTGACGCTGTCCCTAAGTGACGCCCTGAGGCTGTCCCTATCAGAGGCTCTGAGAATGTCTTTAACGAAGACCCTAAAGCTGATCCTACAGAGGCCCTTATACTACTCCTAAGTCATGCCCTGACACTGTCCCTCACTCAGGCCCTCAAGATAGGCCTCACTTGGGCCCTGTTGCCATACTTTAGTTAGGCTCTGATGCTGTCCCTACATCATCAAGCCCTGACACTGGTCCTAACTAAGGCCCTGATGCTCTCAATAACTAAGGTCTTCACGCTATCCCTAGCTCATTTCCTGACACTATCCCTGGCCTGGAAGCTGACTCTGTCCCGAGCAAATTGCCTGCCTCTTATCCTCACTGAAACCCTAATGCTCTCCCTAACTAAGGCCCAGACTTGTCCTAACTAAGGCCCTGACACTGAAAGTTCCTGAAACTGTCCCTACATAAGCCCTGAAGCTGTCCCTATGTGAGACCCTGAGGCTGTCCCTAACAGAGGTCCTGATGATGGCTTTAGCAAAGCCCCTGAGGCCGATCCTCCCGAGGCCCTTATGCTGCTCGTAAGTCATGCCCTGATACTGTCCCTAGCTAAGGCCCTGACACCTCACTCAAGCCCTGTCGCTCTTCCCAAGTCCGGCTCTGACGCTGTCCCTACCTGACGTCCTGACACTGGTCCTAAATTAGGCCCTGATGCTCTAAGTAACTGAAGCCTTGGCACTATTCCTAAGTCATGTCCTGACACTATCCCTAGACCTTAACCTAACCTTGCCTTTAACTAATGTCGATCCTCTTGCGCTAACTAAATCCCTGATGCTGTCCCTAACTAAGGCCTTGAAATTAGTCCCGAGGCCGTGACGATGCCCCTAACTGAGGCATGGAGGCTCGTCCTACCTCAGGCCCTGACACAACACCGAACTCAGTCCCTGACACTGTACCTAACAAAGGCTCTGATGCTCGACCAAAGTCAGGCCCTGACACTGTCTCTAAGGACCAGCGGCCATCAATATCTAAAGTCCTGACATTATCCTGAGCGAATATCTTGACTCATGTCTTACCAAGGTCCTGAAACTGTCCCAAAGTAAGCCCTGATGCTGTCCCTAAGGGAGGCCCTGAGGATGTCCCTAAGAGGCCCTGAGAATGTCTTGTACGCAGACCCTAAGGCTGATCTTACAGAGGCCCTTATACTACTCCTACGTCATGCCCTGACACTGTCCCTCACTCAGGCCCTAAAGATAGGCCTCACTTGGGCCCTTCTGCCATACCTTAGTTAGCCTCTGACGCTGTCCCTACATCATCAAGCCCTGACACTGGTCCTGATTAAGCCCCTGACACTGGTCCTAACTAAGGCCCTGATGCTCTCAATAACGAAGGTCTTCACGCTATCCCTAGCTCATTTACTGACACTATTCCTGGCCTGGAAACTGACCCTGTCCGGAGCTAATTTCCTGCCTCTTATCCTCACTGAAGCCCTAATGCTCTCGCTAACGAAGGCCCAGGCTAGTTCTAACTAAGGCCCTGACACTGTCTCTAACTAAGGCCCGGAATCTGTCCCTAATATAAGCCCTGCTGCCAGCAATAACTAAAATCCAGACACTATCCCGAGTTAAGAATCTGAACCATTTCTAACCAAGGTCCTGACACTCTCCCTAAGAAAGCCCTGTCTCTGTCCCTAAGTGAAGGCCTGAGGCTATGCCTAACTCAGGCCCTGAATCTATGCCTCACTGAGGCCTTGACACTGTGACTACCTCAGGCCCTGATCATGTCCTTAACTAAGACCCTATTGCTCACCCAACAAAGGCCCTGATGCAGCTTCTACATCATGCCCTGACAGGGACCCCAGCTAAGGGCCTGACGCTAGGCCCCACTCAGTCCCTGTGGCGCTCCCTAAGTCAGGCTCTGACGTGGTCCCTACCTGAAGCCCTGACACTGGTTCTAATTAAGGCCCTGACACTCTCAGTGACTAAGGTTTTGACACCACCCCTAGGTCATTTCCTGACACGATCCCTAAGCTTCACCTTAAGCCTGTCCCTTGCAACTCTCCGGCCTCTTATGCTAACTGAAGCCCTTATGCTGTGCCTAACTCAGGCCCTGAATTTAGTTCCAAGTCCGAGACAGTGTCCCTAACTGAGGCCTAGATGCTTTTCCTAAATCTGGCCCAGAACTGTCCCTCACTAAAGCCCTAACACTATTCCTAACTCAGGCCCTGACACGGTACCTAATAGAGGCCCAGATGCAACTCCTAACGCAGTCAGTGACACTGTGTCTAACTTCGGCTCTGCTACCGACAATATCTAAAGTCCTGACATTATCCTGAGCTAATATCCTGACTCATGTCTTACCAAGGTTCTGAAACTGTCCCAAAGTAAGCCCTTACGCTGTCCCTAAGGGAGGCCCTGAGGCTGTCCCTATCAGAGGCTCTGAGAATGTCTTTAATGAAGACCCTAATGCTGATCCTACAGAGGCACTTATACTACTCCTAAGTCATGCCCTGACACTGTCGCTCACTCAGGCCCTCAAGATAGGCCTCATTTGTCCCTGTTGCCGTACCTTAGTTAGCCTCTGACGCTATCCCTACATCAAGCCCTGACACTGCTCCTGATTAAGGCCCTGACACTGGTCCTAACTAAGGCCCTGATGCCCTCAATAACTAAGATCTTCACGCTATCCCTAGCTCATTTCCTGACACTATCCCTGGCCTGGAACCTGACTCTGTCCCGAGCTAATTTCCTGCCTCTTATCCTCACAGAAGCCCTAATGCTCTCCCTAACTAAGGCCCAGACTAGTCCTAACTACTGCCCTGACATGGTCTCTACTTAAGAATCTGTCCCTAATATAGGCCCTGCTTCCAGAATCTGTCCCTAATATAGGCCTTGCTGCCGGCAATAACTAAAATCTGGACACTATCCTGAGTTAAGGATCTGACCCATTTCTCACTAAGGTCCTGACACTCTCCCTAAGAAAGCCCTGTCTCTGTCGTTAAGTGAAGGCCTGAGGCTGTGCCTAACTCAGGCCCTGAAGTTATGCCTATCTGAGGCCTTGACGCTGTGACTATCTCAGGCCCTGATCATGTCTTTAACTAAGACCCTACTGCTCACCCAACATAGGCCCTGATGCAGCTCCTACATCATGCCCTGACAGTGTCCCCAGCTAAGGGCCTGACGCTAGGCCTCACTCAGGCCCTGTGGCTCTCCCTAAGTCAGCCTCTGACGCTGTCCCTACCTGAAGCCCTGACACTGGTTCTAATTAAGGCCCTGATACTCTCAGTGACTAAGGTCTTGACACTACCCCTAGGTCATTTCCTGACACGATCCCTAAACTTCACCCTAAGACTGTCCCTTGCAACTCTCCAGCCTCTTATGCTAACGGAAGCTCTTATGCTCTGCGTATCTCAGGCCCTGAATTTAGTCCCAAGGCCGTGACACTGTCCCTAACTGAGGCCTAGATGCTCATCCTAAATCCGGCCCTGACACTGTCCCTAACTATGGCCCTAACACTCTTGCTAACTCAGGCCCTGACACGGTACCTAACAGAGACCCAGATGCTAGTCCTATCTAAGGCCTTGACCCTGTCCTTAACTAAGGCCCTGCTGCCATCAATATTTAAAGTCCTGACAGTTTCCTGAGCTTATTACATCCTGGCCCATGTTTCATTAAGGTCCTGAAACTGTCCCAAAGTAAGCCTTGACGCTGTCCCTATGTGAGGCTGTGAGGCTGTCTCTCACAGAGGCCCTGATAATGTCTTTAACAAACCCCTTAGGCTGTTCCTACTGAGGCCCTTATGCTGCTCCTAAGGCATGCCCTGACACTGTCCCAGCTAAGGCCCTGACTCTAGGCCTTACTCAGTCCCTGTCACTCTCCCTAAGTCAGGTTCTGATGCTGTCCCTACATGAAGCCCTGACACTGGTTCTAAATTAGGCACTGATGCTCTAAGTAGCTATGGTCTTGACACTATCCCTACGTCATTTCCTGACGCTATACCCAGACCTTAACCTAACCTTGTCTTTAGCTAATGTTGAGTCTCTTATGCTAACTAAATCTCTGATGCCGTCCCTAACTAAGACCCTGAATTTAGTCCCGAGCCCGTGAACCTGTCTCTAACTGAGGCCTGGAGGCTGTCCTTAACAAAGTCTGAGTTAGTGTCCAGCGAAGCTAAGGACCAACAGGGTCTGGCCCCACTGGCCTTGTCACCTGGTGTGGGGACTGCGGACAGCCAAACTCCCATGGCCACTCTCAGAGAAATCAGGGAGGTGGGAGGGCACCCCTGAGAGCCAGATGGAAAATGGTCATGCTGTGAAATAACAAGATGCCCTTTCAGAAAAGTGAACACTGTCCCCTTGGTTCTCAAAGACTTGCAAACACTCTGTGTCCTTCTGGAGGCATGCTGAAGCCTTCAGCCTTTGAGGGCAGTAATGGGAGTGCATCTGGGCTCAAAACCATCGAGCACTCACTCCCTGAGGGTGCTGAGGATGACCCATGTCCACCCCTCGGGTGCTGTGGGGCCTGAAATCCCCTGATCACCGAGGACGGGAGGGACACTCGGTGACACTCCCCTGGACCACCGGGGGCTTGGCTGCTGGGCTACAGTCCTTTATCAGATACATGGTTTGCAAACATCTTGGGCCATTTTGGATGGTGGATTATCTTATTCCTTGCTCCTTTTATACACAACTGTTTTTCATCTTGAGGAAGTCCAACTCATCTATTTTGTCTTTTGTTGCTTGTGCTTTTGGTAGATCTAAGAAATCATGACCAAATCCAAGGTCATGAAGATGTACTCTCATGTTTTCTTCTCCGAGTTTTATAATTTTGGTTCTTGCATCTAGGCCTTTGGTCCATTTTGCGTTGATTTTGTATATGGGGTGGGGGGAGGTAAGGGTCCAACTTTCCTCTTCTGCATGTGGGTATCCAGTTGTTCCAGAACCTGTGCTCCCTGTTTGGGCGAAAATACTGCAAATGATGCGACCAACAAGGGCTTAATTCTAAAATATACAAACAGCTCATACAACTCAAAAAAGAAAAAAAATCAAAAAATAGGCAGAAGGTCTAAACAGACATTTCTCCGAAGACATACAGATGGCCAAGAGGCACCTGAACAGACGCTCCACATCACTAATTATTAGAGAATGCAAATCAAAACTACAGTGAGTTACCACCTCACAGTGGTCAGAATGGCCATCATTAAAATGTCTAGAAATAAATGCTGGAAGGGGTGTGGAGAAAAGCGAACCCTCCTACGCTACTGGTGGGAATGTAAATTGATGCAGCCACTATGGAAAACAGTATGGAGGTTCCTCAAAAACTAAAAACAGAATTACCATATGAACCAGCAATCCCACTCCTGGGCACACATCCAGACAAAACTATAATTCGAAAAGATACGTGCACCCCAGCATTCACAGCAGCACTCTTCACAACAGCCAAGATATGGAAGCAACCTGAATGTCCCTCAACAGATGAATGGATATAGAAGATGTGGTACATATATACAGTGGAATATTACTCAGCCATAAAACAGAATGAAATAATGTCATTTGCAGCTACATGGATGGACCTAGAGGTTATCATACAAAGTGAAGTAAGTCAGACAGAGAACAACAAATACCATATGATATCACTTATATCTGGATTATAAAATGAGACCCAAATGAACCTATCTGCAGAACAAAAAGAGACTCACAAATATAGAAAACAGACTCGTGGTTGTCAAGGGGAAGACAGGGGGAGGGATGGATTGGGAGTTTGGGACTAGTAGATGCAAATTATTATATATAGGATGGATAAACAAGGTCTTACTGTACAGCACAGGGAACTATATTCAATACCCTGTAATTAACCATAATGGAAAAGAATATGAAAAATATGTATAGGGCTTCCCTGGTGGCGCAGTGGTTGAGAGTCCGCCTGCCAAAGCAAGGGACACGGGTTAGTGCCCCGGTCCAGGAGGATCCCACATGCCGCAGAGCGGCTGGGCCCGTGAGCCATGGCCGCTGAGCCTGCGCGTCTGGAGCCTGTGCTCCGCAACGGGAGAGGCCACAACAGTGAGAGGCCCGCGTACCGCAAAAATATATATATATATATATGTATATATGTATGTATGTATATATGAATCACTTTGCTGTACAGTAGAAATTAACACAACATTGTAGGTCAACTATACTTCAGTATCAATTAGTTTGAATGCACTTTTATAAATTAGGTCTTATTTCTCTTGTCCTTTCATCCTGGGACAAATGTATAACAGAAACATTTGTTTACCTCCAGTAATAACCTGGATTACTCCAGGATGAACTCATATCACACAGAACCTTAATTGTTGAACAAACCATGAATACCAGTTACACCATGGGATGTCCTGATCCAATATGAAGGTTGGAAACCTTGTATCAAGCCTGCAGAATCCACTAAATTTGGAAATTCAAACTGAAATGAAGCCACCTACCCCATGACTTCTCCACAACTAGTTATACAACATCAATTGGAAACCATATACAATCAAATGAATGTAGACAGAAATGACTATAGCCTTCCTTTTTTTGCCTTTGAGATGAAGACGGTATTTAAGGTGATGTCTTGGGCTGTTTCAGGGTGTTACTCAATTTCCTGGGTATCTGCCATGCACACAGGAGGTACACATGTTAGTTAACTTGCTTGTGCAACTATATGAAGGTAGTTAATACCACAAAACTGTATGCATAAAGTGAATTAAATGCTAAAGTCGTGTTTTGTATTTTTAATGACAATGAAAAGCAAGTGCAGCGCTGATATTTGTTACAAAAATGAACATTAAAAACATTCTTAGTGAAAAAAGCCACACAGAAAAGGCCACCTAGATCCCATATTCATCTTGTCTGCTTCAAATCCCTCACGGTTGTCCAAATGCGGGGGAAACTCAGGAATGGGTCCAGAAAAAGAAAACTGGGTCAGGATGGAAAACGACATTTTCATACAGTTGGGACAGTAGGTGAAAGCTGAAGTGGGGCTGAGTATTAAATTATAATGTGGACATCAGGATTTCTTCATTTAGGGGTTATGTGCTGGTTCCGTGGGCAAAACACACTGAGCATTTTGTGTGAAGTGGCAAACGTGAGTACTTTTTGCCATTACTGCAACTTTTCGGTACATTTTAAATTACTGGAAAGTAAATTACTTTTCTAGACAACCATGTCAGTATCATGCCAGAAACTCAGATAAGACAGATATCAAATTTTGTTATAGAGGCCAAGACTTACCCAGACCACGTTCAACCAAAGTTGTGATACTTATTTCCCTTGTCGGAGTCCGCATGGTATGAAGAGGCACCGTGGGAAGAGTATATTAGTAGCTACCATCTCTTGGGTCCTGTGGATTACCTGGGGTGCAGTAGAAACTGTGAGATTTTAGTATTTAAATTTTTCACATTACTTCAAAAAATATGTTAAAAAATAAATTCAGTAAAGTTGCAAAATATGGAATCAATATACACAAATCAGTTTTGTTTCTATACACTAATAATGATCCACCAGCAAGAAAAATTAAGAAAACAATCCCATTTACAATTCCATCAAAAAGAACGAACTATTTAGCGATAAATTTAACCAAGGACATGAAAGACCTATACTCAGAAAACTATAAAGCATTGATAAAGAAACTGAAGACACAATAGAAAACAATATTCCATGCTCATGCATCAGAAAAATTACTATTATTAAAGTGTTTGGGAGAGGGGGAAGATGGCGGAAGACGTGGAGATCACCTTCCTCCCCACAAATACACCAGAAATACATCTACACGTGGAACAACTCCTACAGAACACCTACTGAACGCTGGCAGAAGACCTCAGAACTCCCAAAAGGCAAGAAAGTCCCCACGTACCTGGGTTAGGACAAAAGAGAAAAGAATAAACAGAGACAAAAGCATAGGGACGAGCCCTGCACCAGTGGGAGGAAGCTGTGAAGGAGGAAAAGTTTCCACACACTAGAAGCCCCTTCGCGGGCGGAGACTGCAGGAGGCGGAGGGGGGAGCTTCGTGGCCACGGAGGAGTGCACAGCAACGGGTGCGGAGGGCAAAGCGGGGAGATTCCTGCACAGAGGATCGGTGCCGACCGGCACTCACCAGCCCGAGAGGCTTGTCTGCTCCCCCACCGGGGCGGGCAGGGCTGGCAGTTGAGGCTCGGGCTTCGGTCGGAGCGCAGGGAGAGGACTGGGGGTGGCGGCGTGAACACAGCCTGCAGGGGGTTAGTGCGCCACGGCTGGCCGGGAGGGAGTCCGGGGAAAAGTCTGGACCTGCCGAAGAGGCAAGAGACTTTTTCTTCCCTCTTTGTTTCCTGGTGCGCGAGGAGAGGAGATTAAGAGCGCCGCTTCAAGGAGCTCCAGAGACGGCGCGAGCTGCGGCTAACAGCGCGGACCCCAGAGACGGGCATGAGATGCTAAGGCTGCTGCTGCCACCAACAAGAAGCCTGTGTGCGAGCACAGGTCACTCTCCACACCCCACTTCCGGGGAGCCTGTGCAGCCCGCCACGGCCAGGGTCCCGGGATCCAGGAACAACTTCGCCGGGAGAACACACGGCGCGCCACAGGCTGGCGCAGCGTTATGGCGGCCTCTGCCGCCGCAGGCCCGCCCTGCACTCCGTGCCCCTCCCTCCCCCCGGCCTGAGTGAGCCAGAGCCCCCGAATCAGCGGCTCCTTTAACCCTGTCCTGTCTGAGCAAAAAACAGATGCCCTCCGGAGACCTACATGCAGAGGCGGGGCCAAATCCAAAGCTGAGCCCCGTGAGCTGTACGAACAAAGAGAAAGGGAAATCTCTCCCAGCAGCCTCAGAAGCAGCGGATTAAAGCTCCACAATCAACTTGATGTACCCTGCACCTGTGGAATACATGAATAGACAACGAATCATCCCAAATTGAGGAGGTGGACTTTGAGAGCAAGATTTATGATTTTTTCCCCTTTTCCTCTTTTTGTGAGTGTGTTTGTGTATGCTTCTGTGTGAGATCTTGTCTGTATAGCTTTGCTTCCACCATTTGTCCTAGGGTTCTATCCATCCGGTTTTGGGGTTTTTTTGGGTTTTTTTGGGGGGGGGTTAAATTTTTTTCTTAATAATTATTTTTTAATTTAATAACTTTATTATATTTTATCTTACTCTATTTTATTTTACTTTATCTTCTTTCTTTCTTTTCCTCCTTCCTTCCCTCCTTTCTTCCTTCCTCCCTCCCTCCCTCCCTCCTTTCTTTCTTTCTTTCTTTCCTTCCTTCTTTCTTTCTACTTCTACTAATTCTTTCTTTCTACTCTTTCTCCCTTTTATTCTGAGCCATGTGGATGAAAGGCTCTTGGTGCTGCAGCCAGGAGTCAGTGCGGTGCCTCTGAGGTGGGAGAGCCAACTTCAGGACACTGGTCCACAAGAGACCTCCCAGCTCCACATAATATCAAACGGCTAAAATCTCCCAGAGATATCCATCTCAACACCAGCACCCAGCTTCACTCAACGACCAGCAAGCTACAGTGCTGGACACCCTATGCCAAACAACTAGCAAGACAGGAACACAACCCCACCCATTAGCAGAGAGACTGCCTAAAATCATAATAAGTTCACAGACACCCCAAAACACACCACCAGACGTGGACCTGCCCACCAGAAAGACAAGATCAAGCCTCATCCACCAGAACACAGGCACTAGTCCCCTCCACCAGGAAGCCTACACAACCCACTGAACCAACCTTAGCCACTGGGGACAGACACCAAAAACAACGGGAACTACATATCTGCAGCCTGCAAAAAGGAGACCCCAAACACAGTAAGATAAGCAAAATGAGAAGACAGAAAAACACACAGCAGATGAAGGAGCAAGATAAAAACCCACCAGACCTAACAAATGAAGAGGAAATAGGCAGTCTACCTGAAAAAGAATTCAGAATAATGATAGTAAAGATGATCCAAAATCTTGGAAATACAATGGACAAAATGCAAGAAACATTTAACAAGGACCTAGAAGAACTAAAGATGAAACAAACAACGATGAACAACACAATAAATGAAATTAAAAATACTCTAGATGGGATCAATAGCAGAATAACTGAGGCAGAAGAATGGATAACTGACCTGGAAGATAAAATAGTGGAAATAACTACTGCAGAGCAGAATAAAGAATAAAGAATGAAAAGAACTGAGGACAGTCTGAGACCTCTGAGACAACATTAAACACACCAACATTCGAATTGTAGGGGTTCCAGAAGAAGAAGAGAAAAAGAAAGAGACTGACAAAATACTGGAAGAGATTATAGTTGAAAACTTCCCTAATATGGGAAAGGAAACAGTTAATCAACTCCAGGAAGCACAGAGAGTCCCATACAGGATAAATCAAAGGAGAAATACACCAAGACACATATTAATCAAACTGTCAAAAATCAAATACAAAGAAAACATATTAAAAGCAGCAAGGGAGGGCGTCCCTGGTGGTGCAGTGGTTGAGAGTCCACCTGCTGATGCAGGGGATATGGGTTCGTGCCCCGGTCCGGGAAGATCCCACATGCCACGGAGTGGCTGGGCCCGTGAGCCATGGCCGCTGAGCCTGCGCGTCTGGAGCCTGTGCTCCAAAACGGGAGATGCCACAACAGTGAGAGGCCCACGTACCAAAAAAAAAAAAAAAAAAGCAGCAAGGGAAAAACAACAAATAACACACAAGGAAATCCCTATAAAGTTAACAGCTGATCTTTCAGCAGAAACTCTGCAAGCCAGAAGGGACTGGCAGGACATATTTAAAGTGATGAAGGAGAAAAAACTACAACCAAGATTACTCTACCCAGCAAGGATCTCTTTCAGATTTGATGGAGAAATTAAAACCTTTACAGACAAGCAAGAGCTGAGAGAGTTCAGCACCACCAAACCAGCTTTACAGCAAATGCTAAAGAGTCTTCTCTAGGCAAGAAACACAAGAGAAGGAAAAGACCTATAATAACAAACCCAAAACAATTAAGAAAATGGGGGGCTTCCCTGGTGGCACAGTGGTTGAGAATCTGCCTGCCAATGCAGGGGATACGGGTTCGAGCGCTAGTCTGGGAAGATCCCACATGCCGCAGAGCAACTGGGCCCGTGAGCCACAACTACTGAGCCTGCACGTCTGGAGCCTGTGCTCCGCAACAAGAGAGGCCGAGATAGTGAGAGGCCTGCGCACCGCGATGAAGAGTGGCCCCCGCTCACCGCAACTAGAGAAAGCCCTCGCACAGAAACGAAGACCCAACACAGCCAAAAATAAATAAATTTATAAAAAAAAAAAAAGAAAATGGGAATAGGAACATACATATCAATAATTACCTTAAATGTAAATGGATTAATGCTCCCACCAAAAGACACAGACTGGCTGAATGGATACAAAAACAAGACCCATATATATGCTGTCTACAAGACACCCACTTCAGACCTAGAGGCACATACAGACTGAAAGTGAGGGGATGGAAAAAGATATTCCATGCAAATGGAAACCAACAGAAAGCTGGAGTAGCAATTCTCATATCAGACAAAATAGACTTTAAAATAAAGACTATTACTAGAGACAAATAAGGACACTACATAATGATCAAGGGATCGATCCAAGAAGAAACTATAACAATTGTAAATATTTATGCACCCAACATAGGAGCACCTCAATACATAAGGCAAATACTAACAGCCATAAAAGGGGAAATCAACAGTAACACACTCATAGTAGGGGACTTTAACACTCCACTTTCACCAATGGACAGATCGTCCAAAATGAATGATGATCTTTAAATCATCATTTAAATGATGATACATTAAACAAGAGGGACTTGATTGATATTTATAGGACATTCCATCCAAAAACAACAGAATATGCATTTTTCTCAAGTGCTCATGGAACATTCTCCAGGATAGATCATATCTTGGGTCACATATCAAGCCTCGGTAAATTTAAGAAAATTGAAATTGTATCAAGTATCATTTTTGACCACAACGCTATGAGACTAGACATCAATTACAGGAAAAGATTTGTAAAAAAATACAAACACATGGAGGCTAAACAATACACTACTTAATAACGAAGTGATCACTGAAGAAATCAAAGAGGAAATCAAAAAATACCTAGAAACAAATGACAGTGGAGACACGACGACCCAAAACCTATGGGATGCAGCAAAAGCTGTTCTAAGAGGGAAGTTTATAGCAATACAATCCTACCTTAAGAAACAGGAAACATCTCGAATAAACAACCTAGCCTTGCACCTAAAGAAATTAGAGAAAGAAGAACAAAAAACCCACAAAGTTAGCAGAAGGAAAGAAATCATAAAGATCAGATCAGAAATAAATGAAAAAGAAATGAAGGAAACGATAGCAAAGATCAATCAAACTAAAAGCTGGTTCTTTGAGAAGATAAACAAAATTGATAAACCATTAGCCAGACTCATCAAGGAAAAAAGGGAGAAGACTCAAATCAACAGAATTAGAAATGAAAAAGGGGAAGTAACAACTGACACTGCAGAAATACAAAAGATCATGAGAGATTACTACAAACAACTCTATGCCAATAAAATGGACAACCTGGAAGAAATGGACAAATTCTTAGAAATGCACAACCTGCCAAGGCTGAATCAGGAAGAAATAGAAAATATGAACAGACCAATCACAAGCACTGAAATTGAAACTGTGATTTAAAATCTTCCAACAAACAAAAGCCCAGGACCAGATGGCTTCACAGGCGAATTCTATCAAACATTTAGAGAAGAGCTAACACCTATCCTTCTCAAACTCTTTCAAAATATAGCAGAGGGAGGAACACTTCCAAACTCATGCTACGAGGCCACCATCACCCTGAAACCAAAAACACACAAGGATGTCACAAAGAAACAAAACTACAGGCCAATATCACTGATGAACATAGATGCAAAAATCCTCAACAAAATACTAGCAAACAAAATCGAACAGCACATTAAAAGGATCATACACCATGATCAAGTGGGGTTTATTCCAGGAATGCAAGGATTCTTCAATATACACAAATCAATCAATGTGATACACCATATTAACAAATTGAAGGAGAAAAACCATATGGTCATCTCAATAGACGCAGACAAAGCTTTCGACAAAATTCAACACCCATTTATGATAAAAACCCTCCAGAAAGTAGCCATAGAGGGAACTTTCCTCAACATACTAAAGGCCATATATGACAAACCCACAGCCAACATCGTCCTCAATAGTGAAAAACTGAAAGCATTTCCACTAAGATCAGGAACAAGACAAGGTTGCCCACTCTCACCACTCCTATTCAACATAGTTTTGGAAGTTTTAGCCACAGCAATCAGAGAAGAAAAGGAAATAAAAGGAATCCAAATCGGAAAAGAAGAAGTAAAGCTGTCACTGTTTGCAGATGACATGATACTATACATAGAGAATCCTAAAGATGCTACCAGAAAACTACAAGAGCTAATCAATGAATTTGGTAAAGTAGCAGGATACAAAATTAATGCACAAAAATCTCTGCCATTCCTATACACTAATGATGAAAGCATCTGAAAGTGAAATCAAGAAAACACTTCCATTTACCATTGCAACAAAAAGAATAAAATATCTAGGAATAAACCTACCTAAGGAGACAAACGACCTGTATGCAGAAAATTATAAGACACTGATGAAAGAAATTAAGGATGATACAAAGAGATGGAGAGGTATACCATGTTCTTGGATTGGAAGAATCAACATTGTGAAAATGATTCTACTTCCCAAATCAAGCTACATATTCAATGCAATCCCTATCAAACTACCACTGGCATTTTTCACAGAACTAGATCCAAAAATTTCACAATTTGTATGGAAACACAAAAGTCCCCGAACAGCCAAAGCAATCTTGAGAACAAAAAACGGAGCTGGAGGAATCAGGCTCCCTGACTTCAGACTATACTACAAAGCTACAGTAATCAAGACAGTATGGTACTGGCACAAAAACAGAAAGATAGATCAATGGAACAGGATAGAAAGCCCAGAGATAAACCCACGCACATATGGTCACGTTATCTTTGATAAAGGAGGCAGGAATGTACAGTGGAGAAAGGACAGCCTCTTCAATAAGTGGTGCTGGGAAAACTGGATGGGTACATGTAAAAGTATGAGATTACATCACTCCCTAACACCATACACAAAAATAAGCTCAAAACGGATTAAAGACCTAAATGTAAGGCCAGAAACTATCAAACTCTTAGAGGAAAACATACGCAGGACACTCTATGACATAAATCACAGCAAGATCCTTTTTGACCCACCTCCTAGAGAAACGGAAATAAAAACAATAAACAAATGGGACCTAATGAAACTTAAAAGCTTTTGCACAGAAAAGGAAACCATAAAAAAGATGAAAAGACAACCCTCAGAATGGGAGAAAATATTTGCAAACGAAGCAACTGACAAAGGATTAATCTCCAAAATATACAAGCAACACATGCAGCTCAATATCAAAAAAACAAACAACCCAATCCAAAAATGGGCAGAAGACCTAAAGAGACATTTCTCCAAAGAAGATATACAGACTGCCAACAAACACATGAAAGAATGCTCAACATCACTAATCATTAGAGAAATGCAAATCAAAACTACAATGAGATATCATCTCACACCAGTCAGAATGGCCATCATCAAAAAATCTAGAAACAATAAAAGCTGGAGAGGGTGTAGAAAAAGGGAACACTCTTGCACTGCTGGTGGGAATGGGATTGGTACAGCCACTATGGAGAACAGTAGGGAGGTTCCTTAAAAAACTACAAACAGAAGTACCATATGACCCAGCAATCCCACTACTGGGCATATACCCTGAGAAAACCATAATTCAAAAAGAGTCATGTACCAAAATGTTCATTGCAGCTCTATTTACAATAGCCCGGAGATGGAAACGACCTAAGTGCCCATCATCAGATGAATGGATAAAGAAGATGTGGCACATATATACAATGGAATACTACTCAGCCATAAAAAGAAACGAAATTCAGCTATTTGTAATGAGGTGGATAGACCTAGAGTCTGTCATACAGAGTGAATTAAGTCAGAAAGAGAAAGACAAATACCATATGCTGACACATATATATGGAACTTAAGGGAAAAAAATGTCATGAAGAACCTAGGGGTAAGACAGGAATAAAGACACAGACCTACTAGAGAATGAACTTGAGGATATGGGGAGGGGGAAGGGTAAGCTGTGACAAAGTGAGAGAGTGGCATGGACATATATACACTACCAAACGTAAAATAGATAGCTAGTGGGAATCAGCCGCATAGCATAGGGAGATCAGCTCGGTGCTTTGTGACCACCTAGAGGGGTGGGATAGGGAGGGTGGGAGGGAGGGAGACGCAAGAGGCAAGAGGTATGGGAACATATGTATATGTATAACTGATTCACTTTTTTATAAAGCAGAAACTAACACACCACTGTAAAGCAATTATACTCCAATAAAGATGTAAAAAAAAAAAGTTTATTCTACCTAAAGCCATCAACAAACAGTGCCAGGAATACTAGACACCAGTCTCCAAAGAACGACACTGGTCACCATCTACACTGCACATAAAACTAACTAAGAGCGCACAGTATTCCACATTAAACCCTTTCTCTCCTGAGTGCCCTGAAGATGGACCCCACCCACCCAGCAGTCAGCTGCACAGGAGGACTCTCCACACTTGCTCATTTTTTCCTCTTGTGGAGTCTCCTCACCAGTGGTTGCTTAGCAAACCCAGCTCCTGTCAGGGTGGACAATGCCTCATGGTCCAGAAACCTAAGCCCTGACAGGAGACAAAGCTCCTATCTGCTTGTCAGAGAGCAAAGTCTGTGGGCAGGGTGCACCTGTGCCCCCAGGGTCAGACAGGTGGGTTCGGCGCCCCCTGTGGGTTGTGAGAAAAGTGCCGGGAGTGCCGCACTCACAAACCCAGAGGCCTCATCTGGAAGGCAGTTCTGCTGTATATACTAAGTTTGGAAATCCAAACTGAAATGGAGCCAAGTATCTCACTGTATCTTCTCAAAAGAGGGTTAAGGAGCAATTAATTACAAACCATATGTAATGAAATGAATGTAGACACAAACTTTACACCTTAAACCAAAATTCACTCAAAATGCCCATAGACAAATTTAAATTACCAAACTATAAAAATCCTAGGAAAAAAAAAGATAATCTACATGACTTTGGGTCTGGTGACCTTATTCAGAAAACCAGAAGACAAACCACAAACTGCAAGAAACTATTTCCAAAACACATATCTGATAAAGGATTTGTACTCAAATTATGCCAACAACGCCATTAAAATTTGGTAAAGGTTGAAACACACACCTGCCCAAGAAGATAAACAGGCATACAAGTAAATAAGCATACAAGAATAAACTCAAGGTGCTGGTGGAATGCATGTACAACCAGCTTTGGAAGACACTTTGGCAGTTTTTTCCAAATCTAAAAAGTCTCACCTTAGGATCCAAGAAGTGTACCTCTTGTATTTAGACAACTGCTTTGAAAAACTGTGTTCAAACCAAAACTAGCATCAAGTAATGCACAGCAGCTCTATTCATAATGGCTAAAAACTGAAAGATATCAGTATGTCCTTCTGCAGATGAATTCATAAGCAAATTGGGGCAGATACATGCCAAGGGGAGCAGAATACACCATCCCAAAATATGCCCATTTGACAAAAGGATTATTTTGGACTGATTAATTTAAGAAACAGCAGACCCAGGAGAATCTTTCAAAACCAAGTAGAAAATGCCCTTTTAGGAGGTACATTTACATTTATTAAGGATATCTCCATTTGTAAGGGTATGTCCCTCTCTGGACCAGGAACTGAATGATGACTAAATATCAAGAAAAGTTTGTTGGGACTCCCCTGCTGGTCCAGTGGTTAAGACTCCATGCTCCCAATGCAGGGGACCAGGGTTCAATCCCTGGTCAGGGAACTAGATCCCGCATGCTGCAATTAAGAGCCCGCATGCCGCAACTAAAGATTCCACAGGCCGCAACTAAGACCCAGCAGAGCCAAATAAATAAATGTTTAAAAAATTAAAAAAAGCTTTTCAATGAAATACACCTGGATGTAAATCTGTGTAACAACCATACCCTTGTTTACTGGGCTTTGACTAATAACATCCCTTAAATGGCTGCCTCCATTCCCTAACATCTTTCTTTTGTTCTGAAGATAGCATTTAAGGTAACGGCTTGGGCCTTTTCAGGGAGTGACTCAGTTTTCCTGGGTATCTTTCAAGTATACAGGAGGTACGCATGGTATATATTAAACTTCTGGGTTTTTTCTCCAGTTCATCTCTTTTTCATTACAAGGGGGATCTCAATGAAGAACATAGAAGTGTAGAGGGAAATTTATTTTTCCTCTCACATACATGCAGTGCAATAGTATTCAGAGATATAAAGGAATGGACGACCATCAACCCGTGAAAAAAAAAAATAGATGCATCTGCACTTACATTGCTAAGTGAAAGAATCCAGTCTGAAGAGCTACACACTGTATGACCTCATTTATATGACATTCTAGAAAAGGCAAAACTGACACGGTAAACAGTTTACAGAATATGTGGTTGAAATAGTCCATATGATACTTTAGTGGTGAATACCTGTCACTATGCATTTGGCTACACCCACAGATTTTTACAACCCAACAAGTAATTTACAATCTATTCAAACTTAGCTACCTAGGATATGGGAGTGTCAAAGACTGGAATACAGAACGTAACAAAGAATCTAACTGATTCAGAAATGTATGAAAAAACTCACTGTTGGTAGTGGGACAAATGGGCTGACCTAAGTCAACTTTGGAAATGTACAGAATCTGTAGGCCAAAGACAAAATGTGCCATACATACACAGTGGACTCTATGTTCTTTCCCATAAAGGGTAGTAGCTAACAGTACTGAAACTACTATATCAGTCGTCAAATGGAACAAGCACTGAATTTAATAAATGACAAATGGTGGAAGCCAGGTTTCTTACCACTGGAGTTGGATGTTACAGTCAAACAAAGGGAGAAGGTTACAATATCCATGTCATAACAGATCCGGTTGGAGATATCAGTATAAACTCTCTTTAGCCTACACATAGTTCCACATGGAAATCTTTATAATTATGTGTATATGCATCGGCTGGGATACATGCATATATTTCTATGTACTGTCAGCTGAGCATATTTAGCTCCCACATGTAAGTTTTTAATACCATTCCTTAATAAAAGGAACAAGGCTTCTTTGAAGAAAGGGCTGATGCTAGCACTGAGACAGTAAATATATGAAGCAGGATAATCTTAAAATATCAGAAAGTTGGGCTTCCCTGGTGGCGCAGTGGTTGAGAGTCCGCCTGCCGATGCAGGGGACACAGGTTCGTGCCCCGGTCCGGGAAGGTCCCACGTGCCACGGGGCGGCTGGGCCCGTGAGCCATGGCCGCTGAGCCTGCGCATCCGGAGCCTGTGCTCCGCAACGGGAGAGGCCACAATAGTGAGAGGCCCGCATACAGCAAAAAAAAAAAAAAAAAAAAAAAAAAAATCAGACAGTAAAGAAGTACCCAAAATTTTTAAAACCCACAAAAGAAAAATTATGTAAAATGAAAACAAGAGCAAATGGAAAAAGCTCTCAACAGCCAAAGCAAGAATTAACTAAGCAGTCTAATAATGTAGTGCTGGATTATAACCAAAACTTTACAATAAATATTCACATGTCCCAACTGCTATAAATAAATTACATAGTTTTTGATGAATGGTGTTAAATAGAAATCTCCTATGCAGAAAGCTTCTAAACAATGTATATAGCCACTCAGCTGTCCATCAAGGATGTGAAGCTAACCCCTCTCTCCTCAAGCGTGGCTTCTGCATTATGATTTCCTCCTACATAAGACACACAGGATGGACATGGGAAGAAATTAACCTCACTGTGGGAAAATTTGACAAACACTACCTCAGCTAGGTGACCAAATTTAAGAATATAAGTGAGACGTTCCCTTAAGAGCCTGTCCTCTTGATATATAGTGAAGAGGAAGCACTTCACCTCTGTGGTCTGCTTTTTCAAAGCCAAGTCTAACCACGACAAAACCACCAAGCAAATCCCAGCGCCTGGCAGTCTATACAATACCTGAGCAGCCCTCCTCCACGCTGTCAAGGTCATGGAAACAGGGAGAGTCTGAGCAACTGTCAGAGCCCAGAAGAGTCTAAACAGACATGATGACCGCATGTCCTCTCAGATCCTGGAACAAGGAAAGGTATAACAAAGGGAACGTGAATAGGGACTTCAGTTAATAGTAAAGTATGAGGATTTGTTCATTATTTGTCATGATTCTGTAGAAAATTAGACAGGAAAAATTAAACGTCAAATAAGAGAAACCTACTGTAACAAACTGGAAATCTAGAGGAAAAGGGGGATTTCTTTGTAAAAACACATTACCAAAATGGACCCTAAATGAAGGAAAACACAAAAAGGCCAATTAACCACTGAGGAATCTCTTCCCCTACTGGCTATCCTATCACTGTTCCAGGCTTTCCCTCTCCTGGGACAGGGAAGGAGCAGGGACAGAGCTGTTTGGCAGCTCCCCTAGTATATGACCCCACCCAGTGTCTTCACCTACCCCAGCCACGCCTACCCAGTGAGGACACCTGAGGAAGGGTCAGGGATTATTGACTCAGACGTATCAACCAGGACTTTTTCTTTTCCCAGCGACTGGACCACTTACGGAAGTAAAATAAATTAGTATTTGTTGTAAGGGTAGAAATACATTAATACTTGCAAGTGGCAAGCTGAAGAATGGGTTTGGACCTGGCAGGTCCAGTGGCTCACACTGTCTCAGTGTGACCTTGCTTCTCTGCAAACTTTTGTCCCGCTCAGTGCCTCTGGGGGACCCCATTCGCAGGCACAGGCTCTCTCACTGCCCTTGGGCCAACAGCAGTTCTAGGCTGACAACCACTCACCATCCATTTTCTGAGAAAGAGTTTCTCCTTTTCTTGGATTCCAAGAAAGTCATGGTTTTAAATGCCTTTGATCTGGCTTGGGTTGCATTCTCATCCTTGACCCATCACCAGAAAATGGAAAATGGGACTGGCTAGATGTGGGTTGTAAACCCATCTTCGAGCTGGGTGGAACATGGGGTCATCCTTATGCAACTGTTTGGACTGGAAGCAGGTGAGATATAATTCCCAAAGGAAAACTGAGGCCCTTGGGCCTGAGAACAGATGCTGGCTGGGATAAAGCAACAGATTCTATGTCAATGACAGCTCACTGCACAGCACAGAATCTGACACAAAAGAAAGAAAGGGGTTCACTTAGGGTCAGGGGCTGCAGCAACTCATCCAGTGCTCTTACTGTCCCTCCCAAGAATGCAAGTTCTTTCACTTGCTGAAAAGTCAGGATCATTGGTGGTGGTAAACTCAAGTCTCTTTCCTTGGGCATCAGGTCCTCACATCTCAGAGGCTGGCCCAGAACAGCCCATGTGCCGTCAGAAGATACACAGACCTCATTCCTGCCCCTGAGAGGTGGAAGTCCTTGAGTTATGCCATCTCCCTGGCCATATTAATTGCCCATCCCTGAAAAACAATACTGCTCCTTTTCCAGTTTCTTCTCTCTCCTTTACTAAGAGGAAGAAACCAAATGCTAGGGTGGTAAGGAAACTCTTGTGCAATGAAGTAACGGGAGGCTCAAGAATTATTCCATGCCATGGAACCCATAATCGGCAGACTTTCCAGAGGCCACATGGATGCATAAGGCTCTCCAAGACAATGGCAGTGGCAGTGTAAACCTCACACTGGGAGGTCCAGTTGCTCTTTGATTCTTAATGAATATGCATGTCCAAAGTTTCTAACGACTGAAAGGACAAAGGATTGCAGGGCCATGGTCTGCTGCATGGGTGTTGTGTCAGGGCCACACTCCAATGTCTAGAGGATTATTATCTCTCTTGGCAGCCTATGAGGCTGTGAGGGGGAGGCCTTTTTCTCAGCCACATGCATGTTGGTAGTTGAAACTTCTCAAAGGAATGTCTACACTGCCCAGGTAGCTCTTGAATTGCCCGGCATCATGGTCAGCTCCATAACTGTACATGAGGGCCTGACAATGCCCAGGCTGGACTGAGCTAGAGGACCACAGATACCTGCCTGGATAGTCAGAGGTCGAGGGCTGTCCTGCCTGAAACTTGATCATCTATTCATGCCCACTCAGATGGGACAAAGGATGCCTCCAGTGCCAGGAGGGCCCCACCAGCCCTTAATAAGGCAGCATCTGGGGGCTGGCAGGTCACTGCACCCAGTCCTGTATAAATCCACACATGTCTACTGAGTGCCCTCCTGTCTGGGCTGTGCTGGAACCTGGGGCTGCCCAGGCAGAGTAGGACCAGCATCACCCTTCCCAGGTAGGAGGGCAGGTGGAAACCATGCGTGACTTCTGACACCCTCCCCAATGCTTGACAGAGGTTGAGGTGGATAAGAAACAGTCCGAGACAAGAACAGACATTTCATTCTTCTCTCAGAGCCCAGGACTGGGCGAAGGCAGGCCAGAAAAACAGTTGTTGACCTCAGCTCCCTGACTCCTGTTTGACCCTGGGCAAGTCCTATCCATTCTGGAGGCTTCAGAGAGAAGGAGAGGGGAGGACAATGAGGGCCAATTGTGCTTAAACCTAACTCTAACCTTTACCCTAAGAACCCTACCCTCTAACCGTAACCCCCTAACAACCCTAGCCCCAGACCCCTAGACCCTCGCCACTGACCCCTAAACTCTAATCCCTGACCCTTTAACCACAACCCTCTACCATGACTCTCCAACAATGACCCATAACCCTAAACCGTGACCGCTGAACCCTCACACTGACTCAGCCCCAGGCCTAAAGCCTGGCCTAGTGGGTACCGAGAAAGGACCCTATGAACTCTCAAATAAACCAAGGAATTAAATTTTCCCGACCACGAATTTAGCAATGGTTTCTTAGATTTGACAGTAAAGCATAAGAAATGAAAGAAAACAATAGATACATTGGATTTCCTCAAAATTACAATCCTTTGTGCATCAAAAGAGGCTATCCAGAAAGTAAAACGAGAGCCCACAGAATGGAAGACAATATTGGCACATTATATATCTGATAAGACTCTTTACCTAGAATATACCCGGGACTTTTCCAACTCATCAACAAAACACAAACAATACAATTTTTGAAACAGACAAATAACTTGCATGGACTGCTCTCCAGGCAAGATATACAAATGGTCAACAAGGACATGAAAAGATGTCAAACGTCAGGAGTCATGATGAAAATGCAAATTAAGGCCACAGTGTGATGCCCCTTCACACACACTGAAATAAAAATAAATTTTAAAATAAATTTTAAAATATGTAAATAAAAATAACAAATGTTGGGCTTCCCTGGTGGCGCAGTGGTTGAGAGTCCGCCTGTCGATGCGGGGGACGCGGGTTCGTGTCCCGGTCCGGGAGGATCCCGCGTGCCGCGGAGCGGCTGGGCCCGTGAGCCATGGCCGCTGAGCCTGCGCGTCTGGAGCCTGTGCTCCGCAGTGGGGGAGGCCACAACAGTGAGAGGCCCGTATACCGCAAAAAAAAAAAAAAAAACAAATGTTGGCAACAATGCAGAGAAATTGGAACCCTTAAAAGTTACTTGTGGATATGTACAACGGTGCAGTCTATGTGTACAAACCTTTAGCATTTACTCAAAAATATAAAATATCATTACCGTGTGGTTCAACAACTCCACTCCTAGATATTTACCAAAAAAATGGAAAACAGGCTTCAAACAAAAACTTGTACACCAGCGATTCATAGCAGCGCTGTTCACAATAGCCCAGGGTAGGAAAGATTTAAATGTCCATCAGCAGGTAAACGGATAAGCAAAGTAAGGTAGATCCATAAGCTGCATTATTCTGTCATGTAAAGGAATAAAGTCAAATTATACAGCCGCTGTGGAAAACTGTATGGTGGCTCCTCAGAAACATGGAAAATGTATGATCCCTTGATTCCACTCCAGGGTGTACACCCAGAATAATAGAAAGCAAGGACTGGAACAGATATCTGTACCCCATATTCACAGCAACACTATTCACAATAGCCAAAAGGTGGAAGCAACACAACACATCCTTCAACAGATGAATGGATAAGTACAGTGTAGTAGATACGCAATGGAATATGATTCAACCTTTAAAACTAAGGTAATTCTCACACATGCTACAATGTGGATGAACCTTGAAGTCATTATGCTAAGTGAAACCAGCCAGACACCAAAAGGACAAACATTCTATGATTCCACTAGTATGAGGTATGCAGATAAGTCAAATCCAAAGACAAAGTAGAATAAGGTTGCCAGGGGTTGAGGGGAGTTAGTGTTTAATGCCTACGGTTTCACATGGGGAAAATAAAGTTCTGGAGATGGATGGTGAGGATATTTTTACAACAATGTGAATGTAGTTAATGCCATAGAACTGTATACTTACAAATGGTTTAATTGGGGCTTTCCTCGTGGCACACTGGTTAAGAATCCGCCTGCCTGTTGGGCTTCCCTGGTGGCGCAGTGGTTGAGAGTCCGCCTGCCGATGCAGGGGACGCGGGTTCGTGCCCCGGTCCGGGAGGATCCCACGTGCCGCGGAGCGGCTGGGCCCGTGAGCCATGGCCACTGAGCCTGCGCGTCCGGAGCCTGTGCTCCGCAGCGGGAGGGGCCACAGCAGTGAGAGGCCCGCGAGCCGCAAAAAAAAAAAAAAAAAAAAAAGAATCCGCCTGCCAACTGCAGGGGACATGGGTTCAAGTGCTGGTCCTGGAAGATCCTGCATGCCACAGAGCAACTAAGCTCGCGAGCCACAGCTACTGAGCCCTCGTGCCACAGCTACTGAAACCCGTGTGCCTAGAGCCCGTGCTCTGTAACAAGAGAAGCCACCGCAATGAGAAGCCTGCACACGGCAACGAAGAGTAGCCCCCGCTCGCCGCAACTAGAGAAAGCCTCTGTGCAGCAACAAAGACCCGACACAGCCAAAAAATAGAAAATAAAATAAAATATTTTTTAAAAAGCTTTTAAAAAGTGGTTTAAATGGTAAATGTTATGTGTTTTTAATCCCAATGGAAAAAATGAATGAAATAATGATCAATGTTACAATGCGGATAAACAGTGAAAACATCCCAAGTGAAAGAAGCCATACAGAAAAACCACCCAGATCATGCTCATCTTGTACACTTTCAATCCAGCAAGGTTTTTTAAGTGAGGAAAAGCCCCAGTGATGGTTCCAAGAAGAGAAAACTGGATTCGAATAGAAAAATACATTTCCACAAAGCTGGGGCAGCTGGTGAAAGTTGAAGCGGGTCTGTGGATAGGATTATAATGTGGAAACCTTACTTATTCCTCACTTTGGGGTTATATGCTGGTTCCCTGTGAGAGTGGCCCTCCTACTCTCACAGGGTAAAACACACTGGAGTATTTTGTGAAGGTGGAAAACTTTATACTGCTACTTAAAGTTTTTTATACACTTGAAATTTACTAGAAAAAAAAGTACTTATCAAAACAACCATGTCATACCATGCCAGAAATACAGACATCAAACTCTGTTACAGAGGCCAAGCCCTACCCAGATCCAGTTCACCCACAGTGGGGATGCTAATCACCCTTGTAGGAGTCCACATACTACAAGAGGCACCATGGGAAGATTATATTGGGAGCCACTATGTGCTGCAGTGCCCGTTCCGTGGGGTCAGCATGGGTGCACGCAGGTCAGCCAGTGTCTGTGTGTCTCAGCCTGTAACCACAGACCACACTGTCCTGCTCTGCTCACAAGAGCGAGGCCAATGGAGGGACAACAGGGGTGGGAACAAAGCCGGGTCATGGTCTGGCTGGGTGAGAAAGGGTCCAAGGAGCGAGAACCCGGCTGCCCTTGCCTGATGAGCCGAGAGCTGACATCCACCCTGTGGGCAGCCCCTCTCCCCACGTCCCGAGGTAAGGCTGACTTTCCTGCATCCTGGGGCAGGGTCATTCCTGTGTATAGAGCAGGACGCACAGCAGTGCATGCAGCAGGCCTGATGCCTGCCCATGCCATGTACTTGGGGGCTTGGTGAGGGTGGAACATCCTGACAAGACATGGGCCGACCCCGGGGAGGATGTAGGCGTGAAGCGTTTGGGAGCCTCTGGAGGGGATCCTCACCTGTCTGCACAGGTGGACTGAGGACACTGACCAAGGGTGGGCAGGCGGGGAGCCCCGGAAGGGTTCTGGGTCATCCCTGAGGCTGGAGGAGGGGTGTGGAGCTGGGGGTGATGGCGGTGGGCATGAGGGGCTGATCGCCAGACAGTGTGGAGGGACCATCAGAGGCAGCGGGGAAGGTGAAGACTGTGCCGGATGGGAGGACAGAGAGACCAGCAGGCGGCACTGTAGGGCGGGATCAGGGCTGCTCCCTGCAGGGCGGCGCCTAGCCCCGCGCCTCTGGAAGCTCCTGGTGTCTGGCCAGACCCCAGCCGGCAAGAGAAAGGAAGCCCCGTCTCCACTGCTGAAAACACCAGTGCGGGACGTTTGCCGTCCACTTCACCTGGCGGGGAAACGGGCACACTGAAGTGGAGAGTGATGGGGTGCAGGTGGGAAATGCGGGTGCTCAGAGCCTGGAGAGGAGGGTTCCTGAGGCGGTGAGGTCACAGGGTGCAGGAGGGGGCCGGGAGATGGGCAGGGGGACGGGCAGTGCGTGTCCGGCGCTGGAGCACGTGCATCCTCGCTTGGGCCGGCCCCCTGCCCTGAAGGCTGCGTCTAGTAACACAGGGGACCCTGGAAGGGGGTTTGCTGTGTGGCTGGTTCACTGAAGCTCGGTGTCTGTGGGCACATGGGCCCAGCTGCAGTCCCGGTGAAGACATTGTTCTCTCCGGGGAAATGAGGTGGACACTTAGTCCCTGGTCTGTGGATGGTCTAATCCTCTGGGTGTCTTGTCTCTTCTTGGGGGTCACTGGGGCTTTATCCTCACTCCGTGGGGTACAGGAGGGGAGGGATGCACACGCCCTGGGCTCACTGTGCCTGGGCTCCTGGGGAGGACCTCTCTGGCCCACATGTTCACAGGCCTCAGGCACCCCTGCTCGACACTCCCCTCCAGAGACTCGGCAAGAGGACCTGCCCTGTGAAACGGGGCGCCTGGGTCGGGGGGCTTGTGGGTCCCTTCTCAGATGGCCACACTCAGGTCTCGGGGTGGGTGTGGTGGCCTGTGACCACTCGCCAAGTCACCACGCTGCTGCGGCTCCTTTCTGAGGCCTGAGATGCCCCAGGGGTGGCTGGGGGAGCGGGGCAGGTTGCTGTGATGGGGAAGTGTGGGACGGGGGTCCTGGGCCCTGGGTCCCTCACCGAGGAGGAGAGGGGGTCATGCCCAGAGGGGGGGAGGCCGGTGACAGTCCTGGGTGTCAGCAAGCACAGCGCCGCGCCCCGCAGGCCGGGTGTGGGATTCCTGTGGCCCCGGCACAGGACACCAGACGGGGGGTGCGGTTGGGACAGGGGACGCTTCCCCTCAGGCCTGGAGCCCGAGGTCAAGGTGCTGGGGGCCCGCTCCTCCACGCCTTCTGGGGTCAGTCAGTCCCAGGCCACTCCCAGCCCCGTCTCTGTCTCTGCCATGACATCGCCTTCTCCCCCATGTGTCTGGGTCCAAATGCCCCCCATGAGGACGCCCGCACACCGGTCAGTGACCTCAGCTCACCCCGGGCAGCTCTGTGGTGGCCCATCTGCACACAAAGTCCCATACTGAGGTCCCGGGAAGTCCGTCTTCCGGGGCCTCTTGAGGTGACAATCCTCGTGGTCGACACAGCTCGTGGGGGCTTGTGGGTCCCCCAGGCTGGAATCCAGGAGCCTCATGGAGGACGGGGTGTCCTGAATCAGGGAGGACGGACGGAAGCGCAGAGGAGGGAGGGAGGCCGAGGGGCGGTCAGCCCTGCCCTCCAAGGACGGGGGGAGTCTCTAGAGGGCCAGGTCGGAGCTGGTGGGGGGACGCGGTGCTCAGAGGTGGGCGGCCTGGGCTGCAACGTCAGGGTCGCTTAGGGCAACCATAACCCAGTTCCAGCCCTAATGCTGACCCTTCAAAGCACCAACACCAAGCCACATCTAATCAAGTCACACAAATACATCATGAGAAAGAAATGTACACCAGTATACCTTACAAATATGAACACAAGAATCCTCCACAAAATTAGAACAACATGGAGCCAACAGAACATTAAAGGCATGATGCCATAAGCAAGTATCTCTACACTGGAAATGTCAGGTTGTTCAACATATTAAACCTAAGCAATGTACTGAAGAACTATAAAGAAGTGAAGTCAAAGCACATGATCCTATCAATTACTGCAGGAAAGGCTATAATCAAACTCCAGTGCTATTTCATGATACAAGCACTCAAGAAAATAGGAATAAAAGGAAGTTTGTTCAATACGAAAAAGAATAGTATACAAAGCCACAGCAAACACCATGCTCAATGTTAAAAACTGAAAGATTTACTCCTGAAATCGGGAACAAGGCCAGGAAGCTGGCCTCCACCGCTGATAATAGTGTACTGGAAGTTCTACCCAGGGTTTTGAGGGAAGAAACCAAAGCCATCCATATGTGAATGGAAAAATTAAAACTGTGTGCATTCACAGAACACAGATCACACCATCTTATATATAAAACTTCCTATAACAACAACAAATTATTTGACTAATCACTAATTCAGCAAAGTTATAGAAAAAAATATCAATTCACAAAAATCTATCTTATACATATATACTAGCGATAAATAATCTGAAAAAGAACTTATGAAAACAATTCCATTTTAAATAATGTCAACATTAATATTTACGAACATATTTAATCAAGATACAAGACTTGCTTTTCTGTATGTAAAGCTGTCTGTACGTTTGAAATTACTGGAAAGTCAAGTACTTTGCAAAACACCATGTCAAAACCATGCCAGAAAGGCAGAGGAAACATCAAACTTCCATACAGAGGCCAAGCCTTACCCAGATGCAGTTCACCCCAAGTCCACATGTCATTTAGAGGCACTGTGGAAAGACTTATTAGAACTTCCCAATATAAAGGACTTCCCTTTCTTCCCTGTTGTGGATGACTTAGATGTGGTAGAAACAGCGGGATTTGGGAAGTTCAATTTTCCACATCATTCCACCAAAATAATACTGTTAGAAATAATAAATGAATTCAGTAAAGACGCAAAATCAGTACACACAACTCAACTGCATTTCTAAACACGAATAATGAACCATCAGAAAGAGAAAAAAAACCTATTTACAGCTGCATCAAAAAGAACAAAATACCAAGGAATAAATTTAACCGAGGATGTGCAAGACCTGAAAACTTTAAGACACTCATGAAGACATTGAAGAAGACACAAGTCGGTGGAAAGACTCCCCGTGCTCATGGAATGCAAGAATTACTGTTGCTAAAACGTCCGTTCCACCCAAAGCGGTGCACACAGGGAAGGCAGGCCGTCCTGAAATTCCAATGGTGTTTTTCACAGAAATGGAGCAAATCTTCCTAAGATGCGTGTGGAGCCACAAAGGACCCCGAAGAGCCAAGGCGACCCTGAGAAACGAGAACGGGCCGCAGGCATCTCCCTCCCTGACTTCACACTTCATCACGAAGCTACAGTCCCCAAAACAGTGTGGAACTGGCTCAAAACAGGCGCACAGACCAGAGGGACGGGACGGAGAGCCCAGAACCCACCCCGCACTCTGGCGGGGGAGGGGGCCGTTAAGTTACGACCAGGGGGGCAGGGACACACCGAGTGGAAGGGCAGCCCCACGGTAAACGGTACGGGGGAGACTGCACACCCCATAACCCACGCAGCTCCACCGCACACCAGCCTGACCAAAAACCCAGCTTTGCACACCAAGCCCTTCCTGGGTCGCACGAGGACGGACCCCGGCAGCCGTCAGTCGCCCCCAGGAAGCTTCTCCCCACTGTTCCTCACTGTCTCCTCACCTGTTCCTCCGGCGTCGCCTGCGTCCTCAGGAAACCCAGCTCCCGTCAGCGAGGACGCAGCCCCACGTTGTCCTGAAGCCGAAACCCCAGCGAGTCCTTGAGGAGACCGAGCGCCCGTCAGCAGCCACAACCCGGCGCTGCCTGAGGAGACACAACTGCCCTCAGCTGCGCTCAGAGCTGGGTCCGCGGGGAACGCGCATGCGCTGTGGGTCAGAGAGGCGGGATCAGCGCCACCCTGTGGTCGGTACGGGAAGTGCAGGCCACCCCTCCCTCACGGGTCACTGGAGACAGCGACCCTGCTGGCAGAACTGCTGAACCCATTAAATTGTGGAAACTCAAACAAATGAAGACAATATCCCATAGCTTCTCCAAAGTAGTTAAGGAACAATGAATTGGAAGCCGTATGGAATAAAATGAATGTAGACACAAGCTTGACAACTTACAGCAAATTCACTCAAAATGATTCAGAGACAAGTTTTAAATGCAAAACTATTCAAAATTATAGGAGAAAACATCAAAGAAAATTGATATGACCTTGGGCTTGGTCATGTCCATCACAAGCTTTGTGGTTTTAACACACAACGCAAAAAAGCAGTCCAGAAAGAAAAACAAGGGATTCTGTGGACTTTATAAAATTAAAGATTTCTACTGTGTGAAAAACCTCATTCAGAAAATCGAAAGACAACACACACTGGGGGACAAAAACTGCAAACATATCTAATAAAGAATTTGTCTCAAAATATACAAAGAACTACAACACAACCCCATTAAAAATAGGGAAAGCTCTAAATAGACACCTGGTCAAAGAAGGTACAGAGATAGTATACAAAACTATGCCCAGGACTGGGGGGCAGAGAAACAGTGGTCCAGTTCAACTCCCTGAGTCATGTGTGACCCAGGAATAGTCCTGTCCTTCCTGGAGGCCTCAGAGAGATGGGGAGGGAGGAAGGGGAAGAGGGCGGATTCTGCTTAGACCTAACTCTAACCCCGACCACTCTCACCACTTTCATTCAACATGGTCTAGGTAGTCCTAGACATAGTAATTACATGAGAAAAAGAAATAAAAGGAATCCAACGGTAGAGGAAAAAGTAAAACTGTCACTGTTTGTAGGTGAGATGATGTTTTATATTTCATTTATTTATTTATTTATTCATTCATTTATTTATTCTGGTTGCGCTGGGTCTTAGTTGTGGCAGGTGAGCTCCTTAGTTGCGGCAGGCAGGCTCCTTAGTTTTGGCATGAGAACTCTTAGTTGTGGCATGCATGTGGGATCTAGTTCCCTGACCAGGGATCGAACCCAGGCCCCCTGCATTGGGAGCACGGACTCTTAACCACTGGACCACTAGGGAAGTCCCGACATGATGTTTTATTTAGAAAATCCTTAAGATGACCCCCCCAAAACAAATAGAATTCATTGGAAAATTCAGTTAAGTTGCAGGATACAAAATTAACCTATAGAAATCAGTTGCATCTCTATCCACTGGCAACAAATTTTCAGAATGAGAAATTAAGAAAACAAACCCATTGACAATGGTATTAACAAAAATGAAATACCTAGGAATACATCTAACCCAGGAGGTAAAAGACCTGTACTCAGAAAACTGGAAGACACTGATGAAAGAAACTGGAGACGACACAGACAAATGGACAGATATAATGTGTTCATGGATTGGAAGAATTCATATTGTTAAAATGATTCCACATCCCAGAGCAATCTAGAGATTTGATGCCATTCTTATCAAAATACCAATGGAATTTTATGAGAACTAGAACAAAGAATTCTAATATGTGTAAGGAAACAGGAAAGAACCTGAATAGTCAATATGATCTTAAGAAAGAAGCACAAACTTGGACATATCACACTCCCTGTTTCAAACTATACTACATATCTAGAATAATCAAGACAGTATGGTATAGGAACAAAAGAAATACACAGAGATCCATGGAACAGAATTGAGAGCCCCAAAAGAAACATAGGCATATATGGTCAATTCATCTATGACAACGGAGGTGAGACTATACAATGGGGAAAAGATAGCCTCTTCAATGAATGGTGGTGGGAAAACTGGACAACGACATGCACAAGAATCAAACTGGAATCCTTTCTTATACCACCTACACAAGCAACCTCAAAGTGAATCAAATACTTCAACGTAAGACCTGAAGCCATAAAGCTCCTCGAAGAGAACATAAGCAGTATGCTCTTTGACATCCGTCTTAGCAATATTTTCTGGATCTGCCTCCCCAAGCAAGGGGAACAAAAGCAGAATAAACCAGTGGGACTCCACCCAACTTTAAAGCTTTTCAATGGCAAAGGAAAACATGCACAAAATGAAGAGGCAGCCTACCGAATATGAGAAAATATTTGCAAACAGTATGTCTGAAAAGGCGTTCATATCCCAAATAGATGAAGAACCACACAACTGAACCTCCAAAAATCAAAAACCCAATTAAAACTTGGGACCGAACATTTTTCCGAAGAGTACGTACAGATGGCCAAGAGACATATGAAACTATGACCAATATCACTTATCATCAGGGAAACGCACATCAAAAGAACAATGAGATTATCACCTCACACCTAAAAACTTGGCTATCTTCCAAAACACAACAAATAACAAGCCTTGGCGAGGATGAGGAGAACCCTCACGCCTTCTCTTGGGAATGTTCATTGGTGCAGCCACTGTGGAAAACAGTACAGAGGTTCCTCAAGAAATTGAAAATAGAACTACCATATGATGCAGGAATTACACTTGGGGGTATCTTTCTGAAGGAAACAAAAACACGAATTCAAAAAGATACACACAGGGAGATCAGCTCAGTGCTTTGAGACCACCTAGAGGGGTGGGATGGGGGGGAGGGAGGGAGACGCAAGAGGGAAGAGATATGGGAACATATGTATATGTATAACTGATTCACTTTGTTATAAAGCAGAAACTAACACACCACTGTACAGCAATTATACTCCAATAAAGACTTAGAAAAAAAAAGAAAAAAGAAAACAAAAATACGGGAATGCATCGAAATCACATCTACAATGGACACTTAGGTTTATCTCGTATGTCTGAAGCACAGTTACTCCTTTTTGACAGTCAAATGCATTCCCCTCCTCAATGCCAAAGCAGATGTACAATTCATATACAAAAGGCCACAAAACAGGCCACTTTGCTCAGTAAAATTTAAGTTAAACCATGTATAAGCCAGAGTGACTTCCTCACACCTCAATATGTGAAGAGTTTTTTTCCCTTTTGATTACAAGTCTTTCAATAGAAAGCATCGATGATCAAAATGTCAATCCCTCAGTGCCAGAATGATTCAGCTGTTTGGCCCACGTGTAGATCACGTCCCTCAGCGCTAGGCCTCCTTTATATTTGCCTAGTTAATCCACATTGGGGGAATACTGATCAGGTATCGTGCACATGCTCAGAGGAATGTTAATGAGAAAACGCTTTATATAGGCCATACATTTTGTTGTTCATACCCAATTGTCACACAAGCATTGCACATGTGCTTTTAGCCGTAGACCTAAAGCAAACAGTGATACATCATGAGTAGTTACATTCTGATAACTTCACTAGGTAGTTTTCCTTTCCTCTTAAACATCAGGGCAAAATGAAGCCAATACAGTAACTTTCATAAATCCACACTTCCATACAGAGGTGTCATTTATCCAATTGCTCCAAGTCCTAAGTAGCTTGAGTGGAAGGACTTCCCTGTGTCTGGAAAACACAGATCAAAGCCAGTAACAAAAAAACAAAAACATTATAACCATATTCACCAGTTCACTCAGTAACCAATCCTTCTGTTAACTTTTTATGAAGCCATCCAATTCTCCATTAAGATTTTTTATTTCTTACCCAGTGTGGCATTATGATATGAAATTTATCAGAGACCTGTGCTTGCCAAAAGGTCCTTCACATAGATCTTCTTGACGATGGAGCACTTTTGCAAAGTGTTAGAGCACAACAGTAACTATCTATAAATCACATAAAGACTTAAAAGGTCATGGTTAAACATTTGATCATAATGTAAATGACAAAAGAAACCATTATTGCTGTTACATACAACATTTAAAAATAACTAGAATTATGACTGATAAAATTTTACCAGGACATACTAGAGTTTTAGGAATTCTATGTAATTTAACATACTAATCAAACATTTCTCTCTGACATGGCTCAAGGGCCTTCTAAAGCAGCTCAAAGTTAGCTGGAGATCAAAAGAACTGTTAGAATTGGCCAAACAACACTTATTCACTGAACCAAAGTAAAGAGATTTCAAACAAGAATACAGATCACAGACACAGGCAAAGGAACTCACAAGCTGTTCACAATCAAAAGCAGCATTCCAAGACAACTTTGGAGGGAGAAACCAAATCCAGGCTTGCCCTAACCCACTGCCAACAAAATCCATCTTAGAAAATCCTGGTCATGCACAACTCTTTCCTCAGTGTTCCGTTTTCACAGATGTTCATCACCTTCTGTATCCATCTTATGTTGCCCCTTATTTTCTTCCGCATTCAGACAACCAGCTCTACTACAAAGTGATTTTCTTTTCTCTTTGTACCATCAGCCTGTTACCTAGCTGCTCACTTTCTTTATTACGTAGCTTCATAAATGCTTGAACATATGGAACTTCTTTTGTCTTTCTCTTCCTGTGACAAAAGAACTCTAGCTGAAGGATAGTATAGTCATTTAGGCTACCATTCAAAGACCACCATTCCTCATTTTTCAAGAATGTATCCATACATTGCCCAGACAAAATTACAATAGAATTTCATTCTTTTCTTAGTCTTAGGTTTACAACTATAGGTTGACCAGTCTGCCAGGATTTGGCCCATTGGCTATCACATGGAACTGAAGAAGCACTTCTTATGCTTGAACCATAGAACACACACACACCGACTAAAAACAAAACAAAATCCTAAACACCAACGGAAGCCTCAAACCAAAGGAACCAGAAACCAAACAGAAACCAAACAGCACAAGACTCAAATCATCTTCCAAGTCTCAACTTAGCCTGTGACCTCTGTCCAAGTGGTGCACCTTCCAAATGAGATTTCCTGGAATGAAAATCACCCAAATGGGAACCAAGTTTCCCCCAAATGTACAGGGCTAAAAGGACCTCAGACTGCATGCCAGGGGAGTTACCACACGCTGGTTGAGGTGCTGCAACATCCCAAATGCTATTTTCCTGGTGCCCCAAAATAATCCCTTGGAGTAGCACATTCGGGGCAGCCCAGGCAGGAAGAACAGAGGAACGTCCTCAAGGCAAAGACGGCCTCGGCAGCTGCTAGGGTGGTCCCTCTTCCACCATCTATTCCTGCCCCAGAGTTCTAACTGCTGGGATGACTGGGGCTCGGCCTTTCCAGGCAAGGGTCCCAGGTGGTCTGGCCTCTAAAGGAATTCTCCAACCCTACACTCTCTCGAAAGAGGCTGGCATGGAGAAAATCTCAGTGTCCGATCAAGTCAGGGGACCCACAGGGGCCATCCCCAAGTCAGCCCCACATTGGGTACTAAATTTGATGTCGAAAACTCGACCTGTGTGCACCAGTGCCAAATCGAATCTCAGAGAGAGAGGTTTGGAGGAAGTAGAAAAGAATGGTTTTACTGCTTTGGCAGCCAAAGGGGGACACAGAAAACTTGTGCCCTCAAAAACCATGCGTCCAAATGCAGGAGGATCTGGTGAGGAGTTTTACAGCAATGGTTTAAGAACACACTTGCTCCTAAGGATTAGTGTGTGTACAGGGCCTAACTCCCTCTAATCTGGCCTCAGATGGTCTCTTGATGAGCTTCTCTGAAATAAAGAAGACTAAAATCTTCTATTTTGTGGGGGTTTTAAGTTGGTAAAGAGCTCAAAGATACTCTTACCTGTAACCCTTGCGGCAAAACCAGGATCTTGCCCCAAGGCTGCACTATTGTTTCTTGATGGTTCCTCCCTTTTCTCTGCATCCCCTCGATCCCTGATTAGCAACTGTTCGAATCTGCCCTTTGGAACTCAGGGAAGGTCCTGGAGTCTCTAGCCTAAATAAGGCCCTGACATTACACCTAACTCAGTCCCTGACACTGTCTCTAACTAAGGCCCTGCTGCCCTCAATATTTAAGTCCTGACATTATCCTGAGCTAATACACTGATCCTTATATTACCAAGGTCCTGAAACTATCCCAAAGTAAGCCGTGACACTGTCCCTAAGTGAGGCTCTGAGGCTGTCCCTAAAAGAGGCCCTGAGAATGTCTTTAATGAAGACCCTAAGGCTGATACTACAGACGCCCTTATACTACTCCTACGTCATGCCCTGACACTGTCCCTCAATCAGGCCCTAAAGATAGGCCTCACTTAGGCCCTGTTGCCGTACCTTAGTTAGGCTCTGACGCTGTCCCTACATCAAGCCCTGACACTGGTCCTGATTAAGGCCCTGACACTCGTCCTAACTAAGGCCCTGATGCTCTCAATAACTAATGTCTTCAAGCTATCCCTGGCTCATTTGCTGACACTATCCCCCGCCTGGAAGCTGACTCTGTCCCGAGCTAATTTCCTGCCTCTTATCCTCATTGAAGCCCTAATGTTCTCCCTAACTAACGCCCAGCCTAGTCCTAGCTAAGGCCCTGACACCGTCTCTAACTATGGCCCGGAATCTGTCCCTAATACAGTCCCTGCTGCCGGCAATAACTAAAATCTGGACACTATCCTGAGTTAAGGATCTGACCCATTTCTAACCAAGGTCCTGACACTCTCCCTAAGAAAAGCCCTGTCGCTGTCCCTAAGTGAAGGCCTGAGGCTGTGCCTAACTCAGGCCCTGAAGCTATGCCTAACTGAGGCCTTGACACTGCGACTACTGCAGGCCCTGATCATGTCTTGAACTAAGACCCTAATGCTGATCCAACAAAGGCCCTGATGCAGCTCCTACATCATGCCCTGACAGTGTCCCCAGCTAAGGGCCTGACGCTAGGCCTAAATCAGGCCCTGTTGCTCTCCCTAAGTCAGGCTCTGATGCTGTCCCTACCTGCAGCCCTGATACTGGATCTAATTAAGGCCCTGATACTCTCAGGGACTAAGGTCTTGACACTATCCCTAGGTCATTTCCTGACACGGTCCCTAAACTTTACCCTAACCCTGTCCCTAGCAACTGTCCTGCCTCTTATGCTAACTGAAGCCCTTACACTGTGCCTAACACAGACACTGAATTTAGGCCCAAGGCCAGGACACTGTCACTAACTAAGGCCTAGATGCTCGTCCTAAAACTGGCCCAGAACTGTCCCTAACTAATGCCCTAACACTATTCCTAACTCAGGCCCTGACACTGTACCTAACAGAGGCTCTGAGGCTAATCCTAACTCAGGCCCTGACACTGTCTCTAACTAAGGCCCTGCGGCCATCAATATCTAAAGTCCTGACATTATCCTGAGCTAATATCCTCACCCATGTCTTACCAAGGTCCTGAAACTGTCCCTCACCCTAACCCTAACCCTCACCCTCACCCTAACCCTAGCCCTGAAGTCTGACTGAGCCCCTCTCTGTGCTGCCCAGCCTCCCACTATTGCACACAAATCCTGGCAAAAAGGTATTCATGGCATTCACCTGGCAACCTCAGTCCCTCTAGCACAGTAAGCATGACCACAATGAGGTACTTGCCCCGAAAGTGGGACAGGTGTGCCACCTTACCATCAAGGCGCCCAAGAATGCTATGCACAGGACACACCACCACAGTGGTGACACAAGGGGTTTTCTGGGAATAGGAAACAGCACTGCTTGATTTTCAGCGCCTGAGGGACAACCTGTACAACTCCAGAGGCACCACAGAGAGTAGGTGACACATGCTCACACACCAAGGAGGCATGCAGCAGAGCGGTGGGATGGGTCTTGCAAGTGGCCCTCCGTGCCCTGGGGAGAGCCATCCCACCAGTCTGCTGCATGCCTCCTAAGGTGAAAAAAACGTCTGTTGCATCAGAGGACCATAGCCACACTGATGCCCTGAAGCAAAGGACAAGAGACTAAGGTCGGGATAGAGCCGCCACTCCTGAGTTCCACACAAGGCAGTGGGGGAGAGGCAAGGGCCTCAAGGGCAGGACAAGAGTGGCCCCGTTTGCTTTGAACTTCCAGCCCTCATCTTGTTCAACTTAGCCCCAGCCCTGGAGAGCATGACATAACCACCAATCCATGTGCATGGAATCCCCAAAGGGGAGACCCAGGGAGACCGTCACCAGCAGGGCCTACTTCAGCCTCACCAGCCACCTCTTCTCAGGTGACAGTGCCTAACAATTCTGGGAATATTACATCTCACACATGACATGACACCTGTGAGATGAGGTTATCACAGCCACATGAGAGTAGAGGACCCACACTGCATGGCCTCACTGCCCTCGGGTTGCCAGGGGCCAGAGATGGAGTATGATGTAGGATTGGGTCAGCTGGACACACACCTAAGAGCCGATGCACACGCCCAGGCAGGCAGCTCAAGAAGCAACGGGAGAGCCAGGTGCAAAGTTGTGGTCAAACCCAGAGCACTATGCATGTCCAGAAGCCCAAGGTCCCTGGCAGCATGCACTGAAGAAAACCACACCTCTCTAGCAGCAAAAAAACCCGCCAACAATTGGTGAAACACTTGCCACACCCAGCAATGGGGGCTGGCTATTCACAAATTGCAGGGGTCCCCCAGCAGCTCAGTCCAGCCACCGGTCCCCAGCACTACCCCATCACTGCCAGCCCCTGAGCTCTCACGGCCATCTCAGGGTAGCGTGGCAGCAAAGGGGGGCGGGGGGATGAGTGCCAGGAATGAGGGGCAGAGTGGACGGGGCATGCCCTCTCCAGTTCGCCCAAGTTGGCAGGTACCGGTCCGTCAATGTCTCTCGATGGCGACTTGGGAAAATTCTGCAGACGCGCCTCCGACGACTGGGCCCCAAGAGGGACAACACCCAGACCCGTGCCACCCTACCCAGGTTACCTCTCATGGCCCGGGGCAGTCCCCACCTCCTGCGTGCGACTCCGAAAAATCTATCAGAAAGAGTCCAACCACCGGGACTCAAGCATGCCCGCCACTGCGTCCATTCCACACTCCACGGGCCTCAGCACGTACCGGTCGGCCTTCTCCTCTGGAGCAGGAAGTGTAGAGGGAGTGGGGAAATTAATAAGGTCGGCAAAGAACACCCGCGCCACGGGCGTCTGCGTGGGTGCAGGACGCCCTCCCTTTCCTCCCCGCAGCGCCGGGCCATCGCGGGGTGGCTCCTGCAGCCCAAGGGGCGCTGGTGAGTACCAGTACGCCGGGCCAGGCGGCTCCACGTCCGGGCGGAAGCGCGGCACGACCACCCCCAGTGAGCCTGCGCACCCAGAACGCGACGAGCGAATGACGCGCCCACGCCCCTGCGTGACCCGGAGAGCTCCCGGCAGCTTCGCCGGGCGCCCGGGACTCCGCTTCACGCTCGGAGGCCGCGTCCCATCCATCGCCAAGGGCGCCAGAGCTCCAGACGGAAGAGGCGATATAAAAGAGGCCGCCAGAGGGCGGCCGACAACCGGCGCGAACGTAAGCGGGACAGACCCCGAGAGCCCGGGAGAGAGGACGCAGCGCTGGCCGCCCGAAAGCTAGAGCTTGTCCCGGGGCGGGTGGAGGGCGTCCGCCCCAGCCCTGAGGCATCCTCGTGGCACTTAGCTCCCGGTTTCGTATGGCACAGCACTGCACAACCGACCCCGGCAGCAGACAGGGGGAGCGGGGGCGGGGAGAGGAGGCTGGGAACATACTGGCTGGCGTCTGCCGCCTTGGAGACAACACTAGCCACGCGATTTCCAGGTGGTTAAAATTCCATGGAGACGCCGGCGGGGCCTGGTGGCCAGCAAGGGCTGCCCAGAGTGCATAGCGAGATCCTGGCTCCTGCGAAGGAGGGAAGCCGTGGACTGGCAAACCGAAACCAAGCAAGTGCTCAAAGAACAACAATGCATGAGTCGGTTTTCATTCCATACTTTGGAACAGAGGAAGTCTTTCGAATGTACAGGGAAAGCCCAGGAGCTGGAAAGGAAAGGCTGATACGCTCAAACCCATACAAATGGAAATAAAAATCTATCTCTGCATAGACCGTGACAACGTCCAAAGACAACAAATGGGTGTGTGGGAGACACTGGGGGAAATGCACTTGCGGTCACGATGACATGGATTTCAGCATGGCTTACCACAATAACAGGGGGGAAATAGTGTGTGTGTGTCCATAGCTATCCACTATACACCGAGTTCCAGTACATCTGTACAATGCAACATTGTGTGTTGTGTGTGTTTGAAATATGTTAAATGATGATGATAAACTATAGTCCAATAACAAAAACAAAACAACCACCCAAAAGTCAAGATGTAGAACTTCCAATGTCAGGCATTAAAAAAAAAATTTTTTTTAAATAGAGCTTCCCTCGTGGCGCAGTGGTTGAGAGTCCACCTGCCGATGCAGGGGACACGGGTTCGTGACCCGATCCGGGAGGATCCCACATGCCGTGGAGCGGCTGGGCCCGTGAGCCATGGCCGCTGAGCTTGCGCGTCCGGAGCCTGCACTCCGCAACGGGAGAGGCCACAACAGTGAGAGGCCCGTGTACCAAAAAAAAAAAAAAAAAGGAAAAAAAATATATATCTGATAAGGGGTTCCTATCCAATCCCTAGCCCTAACCCTAAACAGTGCCCTAACACATAACCTAACCCTAACCTGTACCCTAATTCTAACCCTAACCCTAACCCCTAACCCTGACCCTGACCCTCACCCTACTGTTTTTCCAAGTATAGTTCCTGCTTCTTCTTTTCTCAATTATTCTAACAAAGCCCACAAATGTCCTCAACAATCTGGCTTAAACTTTCTTGAAGTCCACACCCCATTATAAGCTTATGCTCTGGAACATTGATAAGGCGAAATACAGAGACCATCAGATGCACCTGTCCATGGGCTCAACATGAAGCCCACCACTATCTGTCATTCTCCCACCCATCACCCTGATGGGGAACTCTTGGTGTCATCACTGGTAACCTGCAAAGCAATATGACTTAAATCTCACCACTTCTTTTTCCCATCACCCATTGGGCGTCTCTCATAGATATTCCCCCAGCATTATCATATGATCCAGTCTCCAGACATAATTCCCTCCAATTTTCTCCACAAAGGAAAAATAACATTTTAGTGCTTATGGCCTAACTCATTTTGCCTAGGGGTAAGGAGACCCTAACAACACATCCCCAACCACTGAAACGTAAAGATACCGGTTATATTTCCTTCTATGTGAACAGGAATTTGTATGGGTTTCCTCCAGTCTACTAGCTCATGAAGGCCGTGTCATACGCCAGTGTATCTGTTTAAATGCAGGCTCTGATTCCACCTGGTGAATAACGGGCTCACCTGGTTCTAGGTGTTGGATGCCATCCCTTCCCCTCCCCTGTCCCTCAGTGTATCAGCTCACGTTTCAGGTCCTGACTTTTCCTATGACTCTTGCTCATCCTGCTTTAGTTGACTCTCTTATTATCTACATTTAGTCAGTAAGGTTATTATTTAGTTTTCTCTATTAATATTATTGAAAAAGCTAGAAGCAATAGGGTACATTTGGGAATATGTTCATGAAATAGTATGGAGGAAAGGGCTTTTCATAAACAGCAGGTTCTACATTAGTAAATATGCAGGTGATATCGCAGGGCTGAGGAAGTGCTGATCTGCCCCAGACCCGCAGGTGTGACATCTCAGTGAAGGAGTGGAGCCAGGGTTACATGTACAAATGTGTCAGTCAGAGAAGAGAACTCGGATTGGTCTTTCTGGTTCCCAGGAGAGATAACATCACTGATGACATTGATTACACATCCAACACTAATGGCAAACCCACTATAAAGTTCAGACATGCTGTTACTATCGTGATCCCCAGTTTACATCCTTGCAGACTGAAATGCAGATGGTGAGGCCACATCCTCAGTGCCCACAGCGAGATGGGATGGAGCTGTGCTCTGCTCTCCAGCACCCCTTACTTATGTGACCTCAGGCACAGTCCCAGGACTCAGTGTCCCAGGGACTCGGGAAAGCTGCTCTCAGGTGGACATTTCAAGGGAAACTGCTTCCTGAAGTGGGGGCTTTCCTCTGACCATGACACCCTCATACTCTGCAAACCATTCAACGTGAAGGTTTACTTCTAAAAATCTTGCATGTTCTCTCACCCAGTGCGGTGGGAACTGTGTTCCCTGAGCTCCAATGTCACTGGCTGTGACAGGGAGAGTTAGAAATGAACACTTCTAGAGGGAGCGAGTCTGTGCACTGTGACCAGGTCACCTGCCCAGCATGTTGGAGTCCTGACGAGCTTCCAGGAGCTGTCTGTTCTTAGACCTTGGTAGCCCTGGAGATTCCTCAACGTCCACCCGCAAGGAAGGAGCCCTGAAGCTCGCGGTGTTCCTGCAGACACTCAGTTGTGCACAGGGAAAAAGCAGGACAGGCTACTCGGCAAGTCAGCAATGCTGGGAAAGATGACCATGTCAGCAGAAATGACTACCTTGTCCACACAATTACCTGTGTGGTTAGTTGTAATGAACAAATCCACCTCCAGAACAACTCTTGAAAATATTTAAGCTGTTTCCGGTGAAGAATCGGTCACCCCAGTTAAGTCAGACAGTAAATGTCTTGTGAATTATGATGAACAGTGAATTTTACACAAATTTGTCTGAATTCAAATTGGTTATTACATGTATGTTTTGTTTCCAACATTTGAATATCCAATAAATAAGCATGAGCTAATGTGGAAAACCAAAAATAAGAGTTTGCGTCTGACAACTTGGAGCTCCCTGAAGGTGAGGTGGAGATTTGATAAGCGAAGATATGTACCTCCGTGGGATTAAAGTCTCTTCCCAAAATCTACCATTGAGCCTTGAGCCTTGACCACAGCTGTTTCCCTGACCAGCCTTAAAGCATCGTTTCATTCCTGGACAAAGAGGCACCCAGGAATGTGAGGGGGACCCCGGGTGGGTGCTGAGTTCTCTGAGGGCACAGTCAGCACCCTCCTCACAGGGGGAGCCCCAGAGACAGGGGCCCCCTTTCACTACTTTTTACTTTTTATATAAAGTTCCCTCCCACATGAAAATATCCATGTAAGTCAGAAGATTAAAAAACATTTGAATTCAGGTATCTCCTCATACTTGAAGACACTTTCTGGGATTCATTAATCTTACCCACAAGAAGATGAATCAGCTGTGGTTCTTCCTCTTTCTGGTGTCAGCTCCCAGAGGTGAGTGTCTCAGGGATTCAGACGTGAACACATGGGGAAGCTGCATCTGAGCCCATGAGTCACCATGGTTCTCTCTGTCCACAGGTGTCCTCTCCCAGGTGCAGCTGCAGGAGTCGGGACCCAGCCTGGTGAAGCCCTCACAGACCCTCTCCCTCACCTGCACTGTCTCTGGATCCTCATTAACCAGCTATGGTGTAACCTGGGCCCGCCAGCCTCCAGGAAAGGGGCAGGAGTGGGTTACTACCATGTGGAGCAGTCGAAGTACAGACTATAACTCAACTCTTTTTTTTTTGTTAACATCTTTATTGGAGCATAATTGCTTCACAATGGTGTGTTAGTTTCTGCTGTATAACAAAGTGAATCGGCTATACATATACATATATCCCCATATCCCCTCCCTCTTGCGTCTCCCTCCCTCCCTCCCTCCCTATCCCACCCCTCTAGGTGGTCACGAAGCACCAAGCTGATCTCCCTGTGCTATGCGGCTGCTTCCCGCTAGCTACCTATTTTACATTTGGTAGTGTGTATATATATGTCCATGCCACTCTCTCTGGGACGAAATGAGAGAGTGGTATAACTCAACTCTTAAGCTGTGGCTCAGCATCACCTCCAAGAGCCAAGTCTATTTATCGCTGAGCAGCCTGACAACTGAGGGCACAGCCGTGTACTGTGCGAGAGACACAGTGAGGAGAAGTCACTGTGAGCCCAGACACAAACCTCTCTGCGCGGAGGCACGTAACCACCAGGGGGCGCGTAGGACCCAACAAGTACAGGGCTGAGCCCCAGGAGCAGGTGCAGATGGGGGCTGGGAGGGGATTCTTGTTAGAACCCGTGCTTTCCTCTTCCTGCCCAGGAGCTCCACCAGAGACCCTCTTCTATTTCCTAATGTTTCATCGTTGTGGTTTATGTCATGCTCACAAAATTGTGTGTGCATATATATTTTTTAATTTTATTTTTTTATTGAAGTAGGGTTGATTTTAAACACACACTTAATGCTCAGCAGTTACAGTTGTTTTTTCTGCTTTATTTTTCTTTTTATCAAAGGATCTCAATACAACACCGAGGCTCACCATCCTTTTCCCTGTGAGTCTGAATCTCGAAACTGGTAAATATCCTGAGAAGGCACATGAGATTTTTAAGCATTATTCATTTCAGTTTTGTTTTTGTACATGTCGATGGAAGAGAAACACCCTCCTGCTTTCAGTCAACCTTCACAGTTTGAATTCTGTAGCTTGTTTGCATTGGTATAGACACTAATGTCAGAATGTCCCAATACTTCATATGCAATGATCCTCATTAGTCACAGATCCCATATCTGCAAATTCACTTACTTGCTACCTTTTATTAGCACCCTAAAATAACTTCTGTCATTTCGTGTTCATTCATGGAAAATTGCAATGTGGTCGGTTCTTTGAGTCACCCAAAACAGACACACACACTTTCCCAGCTGAGGTCAGTCAAGGTGACACTTTCTTTTCTTGTTTCACCTACCATCATGGAAATGAGCACTTTCTGGGGTCAACCTAATGCCATGCTTTTCCCTTTCCTGTGATTTTTGGCAATTGTTTAAAGTACCCCTAGGCATAGGGCTGAAGAACAGTATAGCGTCCCTAAGCACAAATGGACTTAGGAGAAAATATCCATGACAGATCAGCTTCATTCAGGCATGAGTCATGTGGCCATGGGCTGTGGGATTGATATTCATATTTCCAATATAAATCTCATGCAAAAAATGAAGACAAAACTCACTGCTGCATATTTGAGGCAGCCTTGGAAACTTAGCTTAATTCCAACTGCAGCATGGCAAATGGGGTCTTATGGCCAAGAAGAGGGTGGGGTGGAATGGATTGAAAATTACTAACAAAAGAAATATAGGCTAAGGGGATTCTGGTTACATAGACTCAAAAGGATTCTTGCTAAAGGGAGACCAGGGTGATCAGATATCGCATGTGTGATAAGAGGTTTGATGGATTTGATCAAATATTGAGGGTGATCAGAGTTCAAGGGTAGGGAGTTCATATTAATCTGAGGTAGTGGTTTCTTGACAATACTTGCTCATGCAAATACAAACACAGAAGCCCACAGGTCAAGACTAGTTGAGAAGAGCATTTCAAGTAGCCTGTTGCCTAAGATGTGGTCAGGGATCATTGTCACACTTAAGAAGAGAAATGTTGAACACAAAAATAAACCAGGGATGAACACACACACACACACAGAGAGAGAGAGAGAGAAGACTAGATGAGGACTCATTGAGAAGAGGTCCATCTGCAAACAAAGGAGAAAGGACTTAGAAGAACCCAAACCTGCTGACACCTTGATCTTAGACTTCTAGTATCCAGGTCTGAGAGAAATATATTTCTGTTGTTTAAGCCACTCAGTCTGCTATTCTGTAATGGCTGCACCCACCTACTAGTACACAAATGATATAGAAACAGACAGATGTATATGGAAATAAAAGTATCATATTGTAAAGGAAAAATCACCCATTCTTCAGTGGTGACATGATGTTCATACCCAAAAAGACATATATGTGCCTATTATAACATTCTTTAGAATTTAGAATAGATGACAAATGATTTCTGGATAAATTAATGTCCAAATTATATTGGTTTGAGTATAACTTGGAAATGAATAATATAAAAATTGATCAAAATTAAAGTGCAATTTTTCTTATCAAACAAAACTCGAATTTTTAAGGAAGGACGTTTTAAAGTAAATCCAAAATTTGTGGGGGTATTGCTATGTAAAGCGTTGTAAACATAGGATGAGAGGTGAAGGATTATGATATAGAGCAAGAAAATAACAGAGTACGTGCTATGGAACTGTGTTCACTACCTTTGTATGAAAAGGCCAACACAGTGTGATGGAATGTGTAAAGCTGGTGTGTAACTAATGAGAAAGTGCACAGCATCTGTTTAACAAGCAGCTCAGAGTCAGAACACAGAAACAGAGAAGGTGCGCGGGGGCAAAGCGGGGGGCCCGAGGCGGCCGGGAGGGCACGAGAGGAAAAGTGAGAGGTGCGGGGCTCTAGGCGTTAGGATCGGATGTGCCCTCGGGAAGTTTCCACGTGAAACCCTGGGAGGGAAAGGAAGTCCTGATGTGTTTACTGCCACACACCTGCCCTCTGACTCTCCTTTGTCCAAACACTCCTGTTCTAGAAGGGCAGGACCTGTGGTCAGTGAACAGAAGCTGTGTCCACCATGGATCTCAGCCAGCACCCTCCTCCAGAGCCCCAGAGAGGGGCCAGCCATGACCATCTTTATATGGAAACATGCTTCCCACCTGCACATCACACCCTGGGCTCAAGGGGAAAGCACAGCACCTGTGCTGTGCAGAGTCAGGGTTCTCACCTTCACTGACATAATTCTCTGAAAGTCAAAGATTTAATGAAAAAGAACATGAAATCCTTCGGGTCATTCCTCCTCTTGCTGGCATCTCTCAGCTGTGAGCATCTCCTGGGTCTGAGGAAGGTGGAATTATGGGGTGACGTCTGTGAAGTGGGTGCCACATTACTTTTCCTTCCCCAGGTGTCCTGTCCCAGGTGCAGGTGCAAGTGTTGGGCCCAAGACTATTGAAGACCCTCTACCTCACCTGCCCTATTCCGGGATTCTCCAACCAAAGAGTGCTGACTGCTGGGACTAGATCCCTCAGCCCCCAGGGAAAGGGCTGGGGTGACCGGGGTGCTTTGGTTCTGGGAATAGCACAGCACACAAGCTGTCTCTCCAGAAATGACTCTCCACCTCCAGAGACACATCACAAATTTAGTTTTCCCACAAATTTAGTTTTCCCTGCAGCTCAGCTCAGGGCACAGACCTAGGACACAGCCCTGTGTTACTGTCCCAGGAGGCCCAGTGAGAAGTCAGGGTGAGTCCAGACAGGAACCTCCCTGCAGGGGCCGCACCAACCACCGGGGGCACTCAGGGTCATCAGGAACAAGAGGACCCATTTCAGGGCAGGGGCAGAGGATGTCATGGAGGGATTTTCTCTCAGAACCTGTGGTTTCTCCACTGGATCACTGCCACCCCTGAAAGCCTCATCCACAGTGATTCCAGGGAACTTTCTTGTTTCTAAACTTGAGACGCTTTTCATGGATTCAGGCTTGTCTGTGTTTCCCCATCTATCTTTGGAAGAGCCGCACAGAAATATTTCTTCATGAGACCTTTATTTGAAGATTAGGTTACTACTTTCTGTTATTACTTGTCAAGTTTTTAATCGTTTAATGACATAAATAATTTTTACTGTTGAACTTTAAATCTGCTTTCCACCATCAGATGGATTTCCAATTCCTCTCATCCTGAAAATCTCTCCAGTCCTGTCTGATGCAATGCCTTTCACTTGAATAGTATGAGTCATGTTGATATTCGGAAATTGATGTCCATACAGCACTGCAGTCATTCTCTCCTCAGAGGACCTTTGGAAATGTCGGGCCACAGGCTGGGCTGTAATATGTGGGCTGTGTTTCCGGTACCTTTTTATCTAGTGTGGACATTGATAATAGAGAATTAGATAAAAGAGAGATAGATAAAAGGGAACAGAAACAAGTATATCCTAATCGTATGGAAAATAACCATAAAAACTGACTACATAACCCATATTTAGGGAGTGGTAAAGGCTCGAATGTGTAAAGATGATACAAGCACCCGTATGAAGTTATTTGTATTAACATAAATATTTTTAAAACTTTTGTAAATACTTTTCTAGCTCACTCCTCAATCACTTGGTGAGTGTCTGGTTTTCTCTCTAAGAAAACGACAAATATATTCCAATTGGCGGCCATTGGCATTCCTTCCAGCAAGCGGATGAGGGGCCTTTTGCTCTACATCATCCCCAGTATTTAACTTTTTTATTATTCTGTGCTTTAATTGTTGTAATAAGTGAATAGCAGTATTTCATCATCGTGTTATTTTATGTTTCCTTAATGAAGACTCCTTTTAAAACCTTTATCTCTTCTATGTGTAAGTATCTTCAAATCACTGGCACAGTGTACATTATTTTCATTTTTTGTTGCTGTTGTTGAGCTGTTAATTTGCTGTGTATTCATGATACAAGTCCATATAAATATGATACTAGAAAGCACATTCTCCAAGTCTGTGCTTTAATTCCCTTCTCAGTGAAGTTATTGTTACTGTTGATGTTGTTGTTTTCAGAACAGAAGTTTTAATGGATACAGAAAAATTACAAATTTATATTATGAATGATGTTTGGTGTATTATATCTAAAAATTCATCATGTAACTCAAGGGCACCCATAATTTCTGCCATGTCCATACTCCAGGCCACTTTCAGGGATGGAAGGTTAAGTTCACCTTCCTGAAGGGAGGATGACCATGATGAGGTACCTGAAGTTATTCATTAAGGGAGATTTATCCTACCTTCCCCATTAGATATATTTATTCAATCTCTTTATATAAGTATGAATCAAGTTATTTGTTTCATATTTTCTGTGAAGGTTATATACTAAGGCATTTTCTTTGCTTCTGTAATTCTGACCACTTGTCACCCAGGAGGAGCTCTTTCAGATTGTCTCCTGTATCCCCTTTATGGGTCCCCATCAATTTGTGTGAAGTTCCTTACTTTCTGGTGATACAAGAATCTTCAGAATAATCATATGTATTCTCTTCTCTGGCCCTAGAATTAGCCATGCCGCAGCTGAGTTGCAGATCCCATTCTGGAGAATAGTAATAGGAATCAGAAGATTGGGGATTAGGATACTAATGCTTGTGTCTTGTCTACTGGGAGCATTAGCTCTAGACCCTATAAGGTAAAGGACCTTGGAAATATATCTGTGTGCACTACCCCACGTATACACACACACATCTGCAACTAGCTCTGTATCTCACCTTCTGACCTGTGTTAAGGTAAATGTGAGACAATACTTACATCTCCGATCCTAGTGTAATATCACATGGTTAAATCCAGTCTTTCCACCTTGCTTGTCTGTTACTTTCCATCCAACAGTGAGAAACCTGGCTCCACCGATGCCATCCAGCTACTAATTGTTCAATTCCACATGCACAGTAGTAACAGAATTCTTAGCCTGACTCCTGATGGAAATACCGTTATCCACGAGGCTCTAGTGCTTATGTGCAGTGGCTTAGAACTTAGCCTTTAGACTCCACTCATTTCCAAAGTCACTTAGGTCAAAACCTACTTTCCCACCTTCTTCAGCCATGTTAATTCATAGATTCACTATGATATGAGGTATCATCTTTACAGTGTGCCTCGTTCCACCCTTCAGTCTCTGAACTACTAAGTGAAATTTGTATTTATACTAAAAAGGTTCTCCTATTACTGTGTATATTTTGACAGATTCAGAGTGTAATGATTCCACCACTGCAATTTCATAGAGAAGAATTTCACTGTCCTTAAATATTGCCCATGTTTCACATATCAAACATCTTCTTCCAAATTCCTGCTAAATGCTCATCTGATTGGTTTATATATAGACTTGCCTTTTCCCAAATGTGAACTAGATGAAACTGAACGTTTTCAGACCGATTTTTTAATTAGCAATATGCATTTAGGATTCCCTCATGTCCTTTCATGGTATAATAGTTTAATATTTAGATTGCTGAATACAATTTCACAGCATGGATACATCGCTCACTGTTTATCTGCTAATTTATGGAAGAATGTATTTGTGGCTTCCATTTTTTCTCAGTTGTAAATGAAGAGACCACAGTAATTCATGGGAAGTCTATGATGAGCTCTAAGTATCAAGACACTTGTGTAAATATTACGAGCATGACTTTGGGGTCCTACATTAAGCTCTGTCTAGGTGTGTAAGTGACTGCGGGGAGGAAGGGCTCTGATGCAGGGACCGCTCAGCTGACCCAGGCATCTTGCTGAAAGGATGTCAGAGCCCAAGCAGTGTCCACACGAGGTGGACACAAGGCCCAGCCCTCAGACCAGGCTGAGCCCCCAGCCTACAGTCAGGGTCACCCTCCCTTACACGTGAGTGTGCATCACAGGAGCAGGTCCTGCAGCTGAACTTGAGCCTCTCACAGCGACCCTGCATGAGGCAGGGTGGGCTTCTCCTCCAAGCCCTCCCTAAGCAGAGACGGTGAACAAAGTAAAGAGCTGCTGTCAGTGTAAACTGTCAGGGGTTGTGGCAGTGTTTTGTGCGTCAGTCAGCACCCGGAACATTCTTATTCATTTCCGCATGTGATCCTATTTCACCATTTCATATGTGGTAAATATATGGCACAGTGGGACTGGATGAGGGGACAAAGGTCACACTGTGAGCGGAGATGCTATGAAACAGTGCAGATCCAAGTCCAGGGCCAAGGTCCTCTTTCCGAGGATGCAGGAGGACCTAACAGCTCAGGCAGGAATCCTGAGCTGTCCCAGGTAGGAAGACACACCTGTGTTGATAGAGAGGTAACACCATCTGACTCACACTTTAGCAGGACCACGCTGACACTGGCAAGGTAGTTACTTAGGAGACGTTGGGACACTATTACACCCTAACCACACTCGACCTCAAGGCATCCGTTTCTAGTTTAATCTTGTAGTAGTTTTTATTCCATTCAGCAGCCTATGGCAGCATTAACAATCTTAGTCTTTGCTATTCTGTGAGCATTTGTCTATCCAAGATTTAAATTTGTTGCTCTCTTAGTTCTCTAATTATCTGATATAATGGTGAGATTTTGATAATGTGCAACTTGCCCCATTTTGAGGTTGTTTTAAGAACATTAAAAAAGAAGCATTTTCTCAGGTTCTCATCTCTCTACATCTCCAAGACGAGTATCAGCTTTATTGTAACGCCCAGAAACTGGAAACAATTCCAATATCACACATCAGCTTAATAAATAAGCCAATCATGCTATGATCATTCTTTAAATGCAACCTGTTATTAAAACCAGGATTCTTGATACACACAATAACATGATAGTATTCACAACTATTTGTGCTGAGTAAAATAAGCCATAATAATAAGAATACATACAATATAATCCCACTTTTATAAATTCTAGAAAAGGAAAAGTAATCTGAGATAACAAGGAAAGATCAACGGTGATGTGGGGACAGGATGGAAGATAAGAAGGGACAGGAAGGAAGAAACCCAGAAACTACTGAAAATAATGAGAGGAATTGATTTGTTCTCTCCTGATAATGCTGATGCCTCCGTCAGTATTCATCACAGTGTTCATTCTGAGTGTGTGCGCTTTATTATATGTCAAGAAACTCATTAAAGTAATTACAAATAAAGAAATGCATGACTTGGGAGGTAAGGAGTGAAGGGAAGATACTGAAACATAAGAGACTCTTGAAAATACTTCTCATCAACCCTGACCCTCTCCATATATTTTAGGTAAACACTAGAATAGAGCAAAGTCATCATGAGCTCATTACAGAAGGGGTTTTTGCAAACCTCACCCGGCAACTCCAGCTCTGTCCTCCAGTGGGTTCCAGGGAGCAGACTGGCCCAGAGCTCAGGTGCAGATGCTGGACCTCACGGTCACCCCATGTTTCTCCTTGGACACTACACACACCCTCCATTCTTCTGGGTGTAGTTTACACCCCTAACATGAGGGTAACAATGACAGCTACATCACGGGATGTGTGTGCATATGTAAAATGACATATGGGTCCTACGTGTTTACTGTGGAACAATCAAACAATGAAAGTTATATTTCCCAGATGCTATCAACACCACAAAATCCAAGACTCTCACACCTGTTCTGAGACCCTGCCCTTTCGGAGGACATTCAACGACATAGCCTCTTATAGACTATAAGGTCATGCAAATAGGGTCCTTCCTCTGTTGATATAAAGCAGCCCCAGCCCTGACCCTGCAGCTCTGGGAGAGGAGCTCCAGCCTGGGATTCCAACGTGCCCCCATTCAGGGCTCAGGACAGAGCACTCACCATGGACTTTGGGCTGAGCTGGGTTATCCTTGTGGCTATTTTACAAGGTAATTTATGGAGAGCAAGAGACACTGAGGATGTGAGTGGATATGGGTGAGGGAATCACTGGATGTGTGACAGTCTCCTGACCAGGATGTCTCTGTGTTTGCAGGTGTCCAGTGTGAGGTGCACCTGCTGGAGTCTGGCGGAGGCTTGGTACAGCCTGGGGGGTCTCTGCGACTCTCCTGTGCAGCGTCTGGATTCACCTTCAGTAGCTTTGACATGAGCTGGGTCCGCCAGGCTCCAGGGAAGGGGCTGGAGTGGATCTCAGTTATTAGTAGTAGTGGTGGTAACACATACTATACAGACTCTGTGAAGGGCCGATTCACCATCTCCAGAGACAACTCCAAGAACACGCTGTATCTGCAAATGAACAGCCTGAGATCTGAGGACACGGCCGTGTATTACTGTGCGAAAGATACACAGTGAGGGGAAGTCAGTGTGAGCCCAGACACAAACCTCCTTGCAGGGAGACAGGAAGGGGGATGCAGGGGGCACTCAGGACATACAAGTGTGTGTTTCAGCCCCAGGAGCAGGTGCAGATGGTAGTTAAGGGCTGCTTTCCACTAAGGGTCTGGGGTTTCCTCTCCATGTAGCAGTTTTCCCTGGGGAACCTCTCTGGACTCATCCATGGTTCTTGACTTGCACTTTCAGTCTCTCAATTAGAAAGACTTTGAAATAGGGGAATAAATGTCATATAAGAAAGGCAGAGACTCAAAGATATATATTCAGCTTTTCCCTTGTCTAAATCTTGTCTAAATTGACCCTTTTAAATACTATTCCAGCGGATGTATAAAGAGTTAAACATATTCTTCCTTCCTCATTGTGATATCTCAGCCCTGCCCTACTGTAGACCAGCTGTCCCTGCCAGGATGCTGGCTGTTGACTTGCCTGCTAACCTCTTGCATGAGAAGCATAAATGCGCTGAGCAGCCCCGGATCCTCAGTGGGTCGCTGGGAAAGATGCCAGTTAGAGGGGACATGGGTGGGGGTGTTTCTACATGTGCTCCTTGCTTCCAGGCCCAATAGAATCCCTATATGCTTATATGAGACCTGCATCCTCTTCTACTGTGCAGTTTATTTTATGTCAAATATTCATCATCACAGCTATTACCAATAGACACATATGTAGTTGGCAGGGAAAGTTTAGAGTCAGGTGGATAATAACAGGAATTTTCAGAAGCTGCTGAAAACAAATCTATTCTCCTTTCTTCACCACAGCATCTTACGTGAGCACTAAAATGCAGGAAAGTCCCACAGCTTCTCCTTCCAGGAAGAGTCCTGCAGCCTCACTATGCAGGCCCACCTCCGTCCAGGAACCCCTGCACGAGCAAAAATAACCAGGGTGGAGACGCCCAGGCCTGGACGGGAGGCCTCACTGTGTCCTGATGTGTGCTCTCCAGCACATCACTGCCAAGTCCAGGCTGCAGTTTAGCTTCACATCTGTAAGATGCAGGTAAACCGATACCTACATCACATGCTTGGTGTGCATATGTAGAAACAAAATAATAAAGGAGGCCTTGAGTGTTCGGATCCAGCGTAGGCCACCCCTAAATATGCCTCCAAGTGACTTAAGACAGAGCCCACTACAGGGACACTCTGAATTTCCTCCAAGTCACCCTGAAATGAGAAATAAACCTCCCATGTGAAAGGTGCTCTCCCCCATTTAGGTGTGGAAGTGAAACGGTCCTTCACCTCATGCTTTCCACCTGCCTTTTTTCTGTAGAAACAATTTAGCCAAAGAATAAGTTTCATCTGAGAAGTGAGCAAATGCAGAAAGAAGGGAAAACTGTCCAACAAGACTAAAAACTAATAGTTTAGTTATTAAGCAAATCAAGGACCTTTGGTTCCTCCTCAAGGGCTGCAGATAATATTCTTGTCCATGTCCCATGAGCCGTCTTATAGATACTGAAACTCCCACCAGGAGGAAGAAGTTAACTGCATGATGACCAGACTGTAGCCATGACATAAGCTGCCACAATTCCAAGAACTGGCCTCAAGAAATGAGAACAAACCGACCCTGGACCTGAAGATTAACTCTACTTAAATCAATCAAGATGAGGCTGATCACAACACCTCATGACCAACTGCAAGACGACTGTCACAGCTGACTCTGCCGTTTCTGCCCGTAGCCCCGCCTTCCGCCTATAAAAGCCCTTTCCCACAGATGCTCAGTGCTGGGTGACCTTTGGAGAGAAGTCTGCCCCCCACCCCCGGGTGCAGGCAGCCAAAATAAAGCAAACTTTCCTTTCACCAACTTTGCCTCTTTATTGGCCTTTCAGCACCAAGCAGCCAGACCCTGCTTTCCTTTACAGAGGGACACTCTTATCACCAGGGATGGGGAATTCAGGCCTGGAAGTCTCTATGAACAAACCTTGCTCCTTCTTTAATGACTACACAAGCCCAAACCCTGCTTAGGTTGTTCGCTATTTGAGCACCAAAAGCACACATTTCCTCCTTCTACCAATTCCTCACAAATATTGCATTTTGTCTAAAAATATAAAAGCTGCCTGCTTTGGTCACTTCTGGGTCCATTTCTATGGCACGTCCATGCACATGGTTAAATTTTTTTTCTTTTCTCCTGTTAATCTGTCTTTGTCAATTTTGTTATCAGCCCAGCCTCAGGAACTCAAGAGGGGCAGAGGAGGAGATTTCCCTCCTGACATGTCCCAGGTGTCTTCTCTTCAGCCTCACGTTGTACAACCTCTTAGGAACCTCAGTCCTCACAGCCACTGTCACTCTGTTGACATCACCTTGCCAGGTGTGTTCTTCTGGAATCTCTACTTTGCGTTTCCATCTCACCATTCGATATTTCTTCAAATCGGTATGAGATTTCAGTGTCCATTGACTGGATATACACAGTTTATTAATCATTCCCTATGAAAGGACATGTTGCTTTTTCCAAATTTCGGCAGATATCAATAAAGCTAACTGAGCATCGTGGGCAGGGTTTTCTCTGGACTAAAGTCTTACTGTCTTTCACAAACATACAAAGGAGCACTATTGCTGAAACATAGATAACAGTATGTTTAGTTTTGCAGGAAGCCCCCAAAATGTCTCCCAAGGTGCACCCCGTTCTGCATCCCCACCAGCTGTGAATGGACCCCCTGCAGCTTCACATCCTGCAGGTGTTTGAGGTTCTCAGAGTCCTGATCTGATCCACTCTTGTAAGTTTTCAGGGATATGTCCTTGTTCGGAACGGCACTTCCCTGTGACATATGTTCTCCCACAGCCTTATTTGCGAACTCTTTGTCTTTTTGGTCAGGTGTCTGTTAAGGATTTTAGCCCATTTTTTAAGACTTTTGTTTCTTTCTTATTGTTGAGTTTAAGGCTTCTTGCTACATATTAGATAACAATCACATATACTAGATATGTCTTTTGCAAACATTTTCTGCCAATCTGTAGCTTGCCTTTGGGTAAATTTTAAATGTATTTTTTTTTGCTTCTCAATTACTTGTTGTTATGTTTCTATTACAATGAAAAGTGAAGTTAAACTTTCACTTCCTAAGCCATGGGAACTTCATGTGGGAACATGTCACAGTACACTCAAAGGCCTCTTTCAGATACTACAAGGATGGAATGGGTAAACAGAGGGGGGACTTCGTCAGAGATGCTCTTCTGGAAAAGTAGAAATGTACCAACGTACCCTCCTTCCTGTGCTGCTGGTGAGAACTGTGCTGCGTGTCCACAGAGACACAGATCCTTGATGAGAGAGTGAGATTTCATCAGTTAAAATGATCGTTTCCTAACAATAAATTTTACCCATGATGCATCTGAGTTTATGAATGATTATAACTTGAATGATTCAATGGATTTAGCAATGGTTGAAAACAAAATCAATACCTTGAATTATTATTATTAATTTTAATTTATGTTGCCACAGAGAAGAATTTGACAATCACAATTTCAGTAACACATTTCCATTACTTAGACTTATACTTCTTAAATTTTAGATACCTTGTTGTTTCATAATAAATATTTCATTACATCCCTCACGTTTGAAACTGGATTCCAAGTGGACCTAGAAGATGAAATGTGAGGATAGCGAATGTCTGTACATTCAGTAACATCTAAGACAACTAATTTAATATCACACGAGGGCATTGCTCATTTCCAAGTATACTTCCTGCTTCTTCTTTTCTCAATGATTCCAACAAACATACTAAATGACCTAAACCATCTGTCCTCAACGTTCCTGAAATCCACAACTCATTCTGAGCTTATACTCTCAAGATTTTATAAGGGAAAACACAGAAACCATCAGAAGGACCTGCCCACGTGGTCCCCATGAAGCCACCACCATCAGCCCTTCTCCCTCTTATCACGAAGGTCAGGCGCTCTTGCTGTGACCATCACTAGTAACCTGCAAAGAAAGATGACTGAAATCTCCCCACTTCTTTTTCCCATCACCCACTGGGCGTCTCTAATAGATATTCCCTCCAGCATTATCATATGACCTGGTTTCCAGACTGAATGGACCCCAATTATCTCCACAAAGGAAAAATAACTTTTTTCAGTTCTGGTGAACTAACACATTTTTCCTAGGGTTAAATGGACCCTAACAACACATCCCCACCCACCGAAACATAAAGACACCTGTTATATATCCTTCTATGTTAACATGAATTTGGATGGATCTCCTCTAATCTACCAGCTCATGAAGGACAGGTCAGATGCTGGGGCATCTGTTCAAATGCAGGCCCTTCTTCCACCTGGTGAATAATGGGCCCACCTGGTTCTAGGTTTTAGATGCCATCCCTTCCATTATCCTATCCCATGGCGTATCAGCTCAATTTTCAGTTCCTGACAACAGGGTGCAGACTTGTCCTTTGATTCTTGCCCATATTACTTTGTTCGGCTCTCCTATTATCGACATTCAAGCAGGCAGATCCTTTAGTATTGAATTTACTCTGCAAATATTATTGGACAAGCTAGAAGAAGTATCGTACTCTCTTCATGAAAGAGTATGGAGTAAATATCTTCTCACAGACGGCAGGCTCGACATCAGTCAGTGTACAGGTGAAATCACTGGGCTGAGGGAGAGCTGACCTGCCCCAGACCCACAGTAGTGACCTCTCAGGGCAGGAGTGGAGCCAGCGCTACATGTACAGGGTGTCAGTCAGTGATGGGGACTTACGTTGGTCTTTCTGGTTCCCAGGAGAAGTAACATCACTGATGACACTCATGTCAACATCCAGCACCCCTGGCAACCCCACTATAAATTTCAGACATACCATTACCATCGTGATCCCCAGTTTACATCCTTGCAGACTGAAATGCAGGTGGTGAGGCCACATCCTCAGTGCCCACAGTGAGATGGGATGGAGCTGTGCTCTGCTCTCCAGCACCATTTACTTATATGACTTCAGGCACAGTCCCAGGACTCAGTGACTCAGGGACTCAGGAAAGCTCTCACGTGGACTTTTCAAGGGAACCTGCTTCCTGAGGTGAGGACTTTCCTCTGACCATGACACCCACATACTCCGCAAGCCATTCACTTTGAAGGTTTACTTCCAAGAATCATGCATGTTCTCTCACCCAGTGCAGTGGGAACTGTGTTCGCTGAGCTCCAATGTCACTGGCTGTGACAGGGAGAGTATAAATGAACACTTCTAGAAGTAGTGAGTCTGTGCACTGTGACCAGGTCACCCGCCCAGCATGTTGGAGTCCTGAGGAGCTTCCAGGAGCTGTCTGTTCTTAGACCTTGCTAGCCCTGGGGATTCCTCAACGTCCACCTGCAAGGAAGGAGCCCTGAAGCTCGCACTGTTCCTGCAGACACTCAGTTGTGCACAGGAAACAGGCAGGTCAGGCTTCAGGCCATGTCAGCAGTGCTAGGATCCATGACCATCTCAGCAAGAATGATTACCTTGTCCACAAAATACACGGTGTGTTTAGTTGTTATGAATAAATCCACCTCCAGAGTAACTCTTGATAACATTTAAACTGTTTCAGGTGAAGAAATGTTCACCCAAGTTAAGGGACACACGAAGTCCGTTGTGAATTATGATAAACATTAAATTTTACCTCACTCTGTCTGAATTCAATGTGATTATTACATGTATGGTTTGTCTCAAATACTTGCACATCCAGGAAATAAACATGAGGTAATGCAGAAAGGAAAAAACAAGAGTCTGTGTCTGACATCTTGGAGGACCCTGAATGTGTGATGGGTATTTATGTGAAATATATACATCCATGGGATTAAAGTCTACTGCCCAAATCTGCCGTTAATCCTTGAGCACAGCTGATTTCCTCACTAGCCCTTCAGCATCATTTCATTCCTGGACACTGAGTCCCCCAGGCATAGGGAGGGGACGCCAGGTGGCGGCTGAGTTCCCTGAGGAAACAGTCAGCAGCGTCCTCAGGTGGAGTCCCAGAGACTGGGACCTCCCTTCACTACTTTCTGCTTTTTATAAAAAGGTCCCTCCCTTATGCAAACATCCCCTTAGACCACAAGGTAAAAACAAAGTACCTGTTCACTTAAATTCGGGTTTCTCCTCATGCTTGAAGAGAATTTCTGGGCTTCAGGAATCTCATCTGCAAGAAGATGAATCCACTGTGGTTCTTCCTCTTCCTGGTGTCAGCTCCCAGAGGTGAGTTTCTCAGGGATTCAGACGTGAACACCTGGGGAAGCTGCATCTGAGCCCATGAGTCACCGTGGTTCTCTCTGTCCACAGGTGCCCTGTCCCAGGTGCAGCTGCAGGAGTCGGGACCCAGTCTGGTGAAGCCCTCACAGGCCCCCTCCCTCACCTGCACTTTCTCTGGATTCTCATTAACCAGCTATGCTACAGTAGCCTGGGTCCGACAGCCTCCAGGAAAGGGGCTGGAGTGGGTTGGGGGGATAGATAGTGATGGAAGCGCATATTATAACCCAACTCTTAAGTCCCGGCTCCGCATCACCACGGACACCTCCAAGAGCCAAGTCTACTTATCGCTGAGCAGCCTGACAACTGAGGACACAGCCGTGTATTACTGTGCAAGAGACACAGTGAGGGGAAGTCAGTGTGAGCCCAGACACAAACCTCCCTGCACGGAGGCCCGTTACCACCAGGGGTCGCACAGGACCCAACAAGTACAGGGCTGCGACCTGCAGCAGGTGCATATATGGGCTGGGAGGGAATTCTTGTTAGATCCTGTGCTTTCCTCTTCCTGCCCAGGACCTCTACTAGAGACTCTGTACTGTATCCTAATGTTTCATTGCTGTGGATTATGAAGTGTCTAAAAATTTTTGTGTGCATATACATATTTGCTTTTTATTTTTATTATAGCTGTGTATATATATATTCATATGCACAGACCCATATAATACTCAAGAATTAAGGTTGTTTATCATTTCTTTATCTTTTTCTCAAAGGAGCTCAAAAAAACCCTGCAGCTCACCATAATTTTCAATTTCAGCCTGAAGTTTGTGAAACGTGTAAATATCCTGACAATGCACATGAGATTTTTAAACAGTATTAATTGTTGTTTTGTTTTTGTAGATGTGGAAGGAAGAGACACACCATCCTGCTTTCAGGCAACCTGTACAGGCATTCTGAATTCTGCAGCGGGCAGTGTTATAGACTCTAACGCCAGAGCGCTCCAATACTGCACATGCAATTATCCTCGTTATTCACAGATTCCAAATCTGCCAATTCACCTACTTCTAGCTTTTATGAGCACCCTAAAATAAATACTGTCATTTTGTGGTCATTCACAGACATTAAAAATGTGGCCGGTTGTTTGAATCAGGCAACACACATGCGCGCACTAACACACACACACACACATACATACACACACACACACACACACACACACACACACACACACACACACACATTTTCCCAGCTGAGGTCAGTCAAGGTGATGCTCTCTTTAATTGTTTCAACTCCCGTCCTGTAATTGAGCACTTTCTGGGGTCAAATTAGTGCCATGCTTTTCACATTTCCGTGATTCTTGGCGATTGTTTAAAGTAGTCCCAGGCATAGGGCTGAGGAACAGTCTAGTGTCCCTACGCACAAGTGGCTGTGAGTGGACTTAGGGAAAATATACATGAGACATCAGCTTCATTCAGGCATGAGTTATATGGCCATGGGTGCTGAAAATGATACTCATGTTTCCAATATAAAGTTCGTCGGAAACCTGAAGACAAAACTCGTTGCTGCACATGGGATGCAGCCTTGGAAACTTCACTTAATTCCAAATACAGCCTGGCAAGTGTGGGCTTATGGCCAAGAAGAGGGTGGGGTGGAGTGGACTGGAAATTATTAACAGAAGAAATACAGGCTAAGGGGATTCTGGTTACATAGACTCAAAAGGATTCTTGCTAAATGGAGACCAGGGTGATCAGATACCGTGTGGGTGATAGGAGGTTTGATGGCTTTGATCAACTACTGCGGGTGATCAGAGTTCAAGGGTAGGGGATTCTCATTATTCTCACTTAGCAGGGCTCTTGACAAAAACTGGTCATGCACATATAAACACAGAAGCCCACAGGTCAAGACTAGTTGAGAAGAGAATTACAAGGATCCTGTTGGCAAAGGGGTGGTCAGGGGTCTTTGTCACACTTAAGAAGAGGAATAATGAACAGACAAGTAAACCAGGGATGCACACAGAAACACAGAGAAAAGACCATCTGAGGAGTCAGTGAGAAGACGTCCATCTGCAAGCAAAGGAGAAAGGTCTGAGAAGGACCCAAACCTGCTAACACCGTGACCTTAGACTTCTCGCCTCCAGGCCTGAGAGGAATCCATTGCTCTTGTTTAATCCACCAGTCTGTTATTCTGTAATGGCCACACTAGCCAACGAGTACACCTATAATATAGACGCAGATAGACATATATGGAAATGTAAGTATCGTATTGGAAAAGGAACATCACCCATTCTTCAGAGGTGACATGAAGCTGTGTCCACTCTGGATCTCAGCCAGCACCCTCCGCCAGAGCCCTAGAGAAGGACCAGCCATGACCATCTTTATATGGAAACATGCTTCCCACCTGCACATCACGCCCAGGCTCAAGGGGAAAGCACAGCACCTCTGCTAGTCAGAATCAGGGTTCTCAACTTCACTGACATAACTCTCTGAAAGTCAAAGCACTGATCAAAATGAACATGAAAATCTTCTGGTCATTCCTCCTCTTGCGGGCATCCCTCAGCTGTGAGCATCTCCTGGGTCTGAGGAAGGTGGAGTTACAGGGTGACATCAGTGAACTGGGTGTTTCCTTGTTTCCCCTTTGCCAGGTGTCGTGTCCCAGGTGCTGGTGCAGGAATCGGGCCCAGGACTATTGAAGACCCTCTCCCTTACCCGCTCAGTCTCTGGATTATCCATCACAAACAGTGCTCAGCCCCCAGGGATCCCTCAGCCCCCAGGGAAAGGGCTGAGGTGACTGGGGTGCTTTGGTTCTGGGAGTAGCACAGCATACAAGATGTCTCTCCAGAAATGTCTCTCCACCTCCAGAGACACCTCACAAATTCAGTTTTCCCTGCAGCTCAGCTCCGTGATGACCTAGGACACAGCCCTGTGTTACTGTCCCAGTTGGTTCAGTGAGAAGTCAGGGTGAGTCCAGACACGACCCTCCCTGCAGGGGCCTCCCCAACCACCAGGGGGCGCTCAGGGTCATCAGGAAACAAGAGGACCCATTTCAGGGCAGGTGCAGAGGTTGGTACGGAGGGATTCTCTCTCAGAAGCTGTGGTTTCTCCACTGGATCATTGCCACCCCGGAAGCCTCATCCACAATGATTCCAGGGAACTTTCTTGTTTCTAAACTTGAGACGTTTTTCATGGATTCAGGCTTCTCTGTCTTTCCCCATCTATCTTTGGAAGAGCCGCACAGATATATTTCTTCTTGAGACCTTTATTTGAAGATTAGGTTAATACTTTCTGTTATTACTTGTCAAGTTTTTAATCGTTTAATGACATAAATAATTTTTACTGTTGAACTTTAAATCTGCTTTCCACCATCAGATGGATTTATCCTACCATCCCCATTAGATATATTTATTCAATCTCTTTATATAAGTATGAATCAAGATATTTGTTTCATACATTGTGTTAAGGTTATATACTAAGGCATTTTCTTTGCTTCTGTAATTGTGACCACTTGTCAGCCACGGGGAGCTCTTTCAGATTGTCTCCTGTATCCTCTTTATGGGCCCCCATCCATTTCTGTGAACTTCCTTACTTTCTGGTGCTACAAGAGTCTGCAGGATAATCATGTGTATTCTCTTCTCTGGCCCTAGAATTAGCCATGCCTCAGCTGAGTTGCGGATCCTTTTCTGGAGAATAGTAACAGGAATCAGAAGACTGGGTATTAGGATACTAATGTTGGTGTCCTGTCTACTGGGAGCATTGGCTCTAGACCCTATAAGCTAAAAGACCTTGGAAATATATCTGTGTGCACTACCCCACATATACACACAGACGTCTGCAACTAGCTCTGTATCTCACCTTCTGACCTGTGTTAAGGTAAATGTGAGACAATTCTTACATCTCCAATCCTAGTGCAACAACACATGGTTAAATCCAGAGTTTCCTCCTTGCTTCTCTGTTACTTTCCATCCAACAGTAAGAAACCTCTCTCCACAGATTCCATCCAGCTACTAATTGTTCAATTCCACATGCACAGTAGTAACTGAATGCTTAGCCTGACTCCTGATGGAAATACCGTTATCCACCAGGCTCTAGTGCTTACGTGCAGTGGCTTAGAACTTAGTCTTCAGACTCCACTCATTTCCAAAGTCAAAACCTACTTTCCCTCCTTCTCCAGCCATGTTAATTCATAGATTCACTATATTAGGTATCATCTATACAGTGTGCATCGTTCCACCCTTCAGTCTCTGAACTTCTAAATGAAATTTATATTTATATTAAAAAGGTTCTCCTATTACTGTATATATTTTGACATATTCGTAGTGCAATGGTTCCACCACTGCAATTTCATAGAGAAGAATTTCACTATCCTTAAATATTGTCCATGTTTATCTTATGAAAATCCTTCTCCCAAATTCCTGCTAAATGCTCATCTGACTGGTTCATATATAGACTTGCCTTTTCCCAAAGGTGAAATAGATGAAACTGAACGTTTTCAGACCGATTTTTTAATTAGCAATATGCATTTAGGATTCCCTCATGTCGTTTCATGGTATAATAGTTTAATATTTAGATTGCTGAATACAATTTCACAGCATGGATACATCGCTCACTGTTTATCTGCTAATTTATGGAAGAACGTATTTGTGGCTTCCATTTTTTCTCTATTGTAAATGAAGAGACCACAATAATTCATGGGCAGTCAATGATGGAGCTCTAAGTATCAAGTCACTTATGTAAATATTACAAGCATGACCTCTGGGGTCTTACATTAAGCTCTGTCTAGGTGTGTAAGTGACTGCTCGGCCCACAGGGCCTGCACCCACTCACCCTGCTTACTCATGGGCAGCACTCCCGCCTCCCACCATCAGTCAGTGTTGGTCACAGAGAATGTGGTCATGACCAGGACCTGCAAACTCCACCCAAATGAATGAGGTTCCCCAGGGAGCTCTGTGTGGACGTGAAAACCACCCCCAAGTCGTATGTATTGTTTATGACTACAGAACTTTGACTCCAATTTGCATGCTGTTCTTCTGATCCTGGTGAGTTCAGCTGGACCCGAGCTGTTGGGTGGACTCCCTTTTGTTCTCTGTGACTTAGAAGCCTAGCCTGAAGGCAGCCAGGCTGTTTTCTTGGCCGTTTTTCTCCTGGCTCACTGCCTAACCTTTAATGCCTTACCACTCTTATGGTAAGAAAACAAAACAAAAATGAAAACAAAACACAAAAGTCAAATCCAACCAGGAAAAGATAGCTTATGAGAGAGATAACCTTGAGATCTCAGAAAGATCCAGTGTAGCCAGGCCAACCTGCTACTCATTGCTACTCACCACTACCCCCTCCCCGCCCCCCCCCCGCCTTCTGATTACCTCTTGACCTTTGATTGGAGGCTGTTTTCATTGATTTCTTATGGTGAGGATGCTGGAGAAGAGATGCTTCTCTCACTCAGAAGGAGATCCTGGGCCCATATTTTCACTTCAGCTGCTCAAATGACAGGTTTAAATAAGGATGAAGAATCCAAAAGAGGAATTCAGGTGGGTACATTATACAGAGACAAGATTATTTTTATATCCTCTTCACTCTTCATGCTTCAGAAGTCGACCCATTAGCACTTTGGCTCCGTGTTCTCCTGCTCCTTGTCCCAAACCTGCCCCCATCTTAGGAGGGAGTGGGTGCGAGGGTGGGAAAACCCAGCTTCTTCGATAGGTACTGTAACACAAAGCCAGTGAATTGCAGGCAAAAACCACTTCATCATAATTTGCAGGAAGCTCTGTCCTGGTGTTTTTTTTTTTTGGTACGCGGGCCTCTCACTGCTGTGGCCTCTCCCGCTGCGGAGCACAGGCTCCAGACGCGCAGGCTCAGCGGCCATGGCTTACGGGCCCAGCCGCTCCGCGGCATGTGGGATCTTCCCGGACTGGGGCACGAACCCGCGTCCCCTGCATCGGCAGGCGGACTCTCAACCACTGCGCCACCAGGGAAGCCCTACCTTTGACTTTTAAATGAACACTGAAATCAGCCTCTCTGGGGTATCTCGCTATTTTCTTCTTTCAGGTGCTATGGGACACCTTCAATCCTTTTTAGAGAAGGAGGACTGGAGCAGTGCCCTGTGCCCTTCCGGCAGGAGAGAAGCTCATACACTTTATCGTTTCTCTCTCCCATCTTTTGTCTGAGGGAATCCCAGAAATAGCTATGATGGTAAAATATGTGAACGGCTTACTATTTATATCTGGTCTTCAGGTGCCATAATAATCATAATACATATAATTAAATATGTCCAACTAAGTTGGTGGTAAGTCTTATCTCATTTCAATGTTACTGTTCGTATTTGAAAATCCAGGATAGTTTCATCTGGAACCGGCTGTTCTGTCATTCATCAGAACTGGCTTTCTGGAGAACTGTGTTGTGCCTCCGTGATCATGCTGTGCACCCCATGCTGGAAGCTTCACTCCCCTCCCAGTGGGAGCGCAGCTTCTCATTTCCTCAGCCTTCTGTTCATGATTTATGGATCAGATGGAGGATGATGTTGGCTCCATCTGGAAGGTGGGTCAGGCAGTCTTTGAGGAGACACATTGGAGGTCTTGAAATAGTGCTCTGGATACAGACTCCATAAGTAGAGAGACTGATATGGAAGAGAAGAAAGGGCTGGACTCTCCGGAAGTGAAATCAGATTTCTCCTAGAGTGGACTTCGTCAAAGACAGAGGCTCAGCACAGTTGAAGGCAGGCATTAAAAACCCTTTCTGATCTCAGATACCTCCCTCAGAGCCCTGTCTGAGCACCGAAACTGGCCACAAGTAGACTGTTGGCCATTGGGCTAAGTCAGTCAGAAAAGCTGACTGTGTTACCGAGGAGGAGTAATATCTTGGCACCTACTGGAACAGTTACACCATTTCTTTGCCAGACTTGTCAGTCCAATGAATTGTAAAGGGTGAGGGGTACCCTATCCCATGCTCATACCTCCCCCCAACCCAAGGAGGTCAGCCATCTCCCTGAATCCTGTGTTCATAATTTCCTTGTTTTTATTTTCATCTGTGTGAGGATAACACAGTTCATTCATCTGTTCTCCTGTGGACAGGCATTCAGGATTTCCAGGTTTGTGCTGTTTAAACAGTGATGTTATTAACATTCTTGTATATATTATAGGGTATACATGGGACAGAGTTTCTTATGTGTATATATCAAGAGTGAAAGTGCTAGACCATAGAGTAGGTGAATGTTTGGCATTACTAGATAATCCAAAATTATTTTCTAAAACGATCATACTAATTTACATTTCTACCAGCAGGGCATAAGAGATTTTGTGAATCCACATCTCCTCCATCCTTCCCACAACCAGTGCCAACAACTTGGCATTATTGGACTTTTTAATTTTTGCCAATCATATAGATACAACTCATATGTCTCGTGTTTTGATTTGCATTTCCACGCTCACTAATGAGGTTGAACATTTGCTTTATGTGTTTACTGGCCATATGTGTTTCTTCTGTTTTGAAATTTCTGTTCATGTCTTGTGCTCATTTTTCAGTTGGGATATAAGTACTTTAAACTGATACATAGGAACAGTGATTTTTCTAAGGAATAGAATTAAGTTTTATTCTAAAATTAGGATTCTACTCCCAAATGAAGTTGGCACACATTATTTTATATATTAATATTATTCTTACTCTAGGAAAACCTTAATTGCATCTGAAATTCAGAGGGTATGAATGGGCAGCCACATTCACGACCTTTGGAATATTACAATCCTGAATTCAACAATTTTCAACCATCTCAACCATTATCATCCTGCTTTCCCCATCCACTTCTAGTCTAAACCACCCTTGTCTCTCACTTTGACTAATGCAACAGCTTCCTAACTGGTCTCTCTGCTTCTATTCTTGCCCTCCTCAGTCAGTCTCTATAGCAGCCCCCATGATTTTGTTACTCCTGTCAAAACCCTCCCATGACTTTCAATTGCCCTTGTAATAAAACCAAAACTCACTGCCCCAGTGCAAAAAGCTCTATGTGATTTGATTGTTGCCTTCTCTCTCCATCCACCTTTCCTTGACCTCTATCCACACAGAAATTTTTGCTGTTCCTGGGACAGACCAGGCTTGATACTCTCTCAGGGGTTTTATGATCATTATCTTCTGCTGGGAAAGTTGTTCTCCTGAGTCTTCCCATGTATCGGTCTTTCACACCGTTCACTCTCCTACTCAATGCCACTTAACCAGAGGTGCTTTCCCTGACCTCCAATCTTGATATATCTTCTTATCCCACTTTATTTTTCCTCACAGGACATATTACATCTGAATGTAAGTGCCACAATGGCAGAAACTTGACTTGTTTCCTGCAGCATCACTTTTATATAGAATGGTGTCTGGCACATAGTGGACCCCCCAATAGGTATTTGTTAAATAAAATAAAATAATAAATAATGTAGATGAGAATGCTACCCAAAACTTCTTCGGTTGTTCACCTAGATGTTCACAGATAGCATTAAATCAGCATAGGTAAACCATTATCATACAGAATCGTTTCTAAGAACTAAGATGATTCTAGCTAGAATCAGGCTGATTCTAGAAAATCAAGTCAATCTTGGAGAATACCTAGAGTTGGTAGTTCTTTTTTTTTTTTTTAACAAACTTTATTAGGTACATTTTACATATAACCAGTTTCTAGTGTAAAACTCAAATGATTTTAAATAACTTTACTGGAAATAACTTTACTGAGTGGTACAGCTACCATCATCAGTTTTAGAACATTTTCATCCCCCTCAGTAAGATTCCCTTGTGCCCATTTATAGGTGATTCTTTTTTTTTTTTTTTTCCTACAGTTGATTCTCATTCCCATTTCCAGCCCCAAGCAACCACTAGTCCACCTGTTGTCTCCATACATTTACCTTTTCTGGACATCGCATCTCAATACAACGTGTGGTCTCTGGGTCCGGCTTCTCTCACTTAGCATAACGTTTCTGAGCTTTATCCGTGACACGGCATGTGCGGGCAATTTGTTCATTGCTATGGCTGACTAGGATTCTGCCATATGGCTGTACCACACTGTGTCTATCCATTCCCCAGTTGATGGGCCTTGTCCGTGGTTTCTGGACTCCGGCTACTGTGAGTAAAGCTGCCGTGAACATTCATGTGTGTGTCTTTGTGTGGACATACTGCTTTCATTTCTCTTGGGCAAATGCCCAGGAGTAGAGTCGTTGGGTCACACGATAGTTTATGTTCAGCTCTTTTGAGAAACTGCTAATCTGTTTTCCAAAGTGACTGTGCCACTTTACACTCCCACCAGAAGTATATGAAGGCTCCTGTTTTTCCACATCCTCACCAGCATTTGTTATCATCTGTCTTGTTTATTATAGCCCTTCTAGTGGGTACGTAATGGTATCTTGTGGTTTTGATTTTCATTTCCCTAAAGGCTAATGATGTTGAGTATCTTTTCATGCGCTTATTAGCCAATCGTATATCTTCTTTGGAGAAATGTCTATTCAAAGTGTTGGCAGTTCTTAAAGGTCTTAAAGGAGAGGAAGCGTATTTGTGGAAGTTTTCTCAATACACAGAATTAACTTCTACAAAGGCAGACATAGGATGGGAGTGTGCAAATTACTTATAAAGGAAGAGTGTAAACAGCATAGCTTTGTTAGAATGGAGTATCTCCAAAATGTAGTGGAGGACTAGTGGGATGGGCAAAAAAAGTTAGTAAATGGCCTTGAATGCCAGGTTGAGTAATGCAGTGTGAGAAGAGTGGTAGCACAAAGAGATTGGACATTGATGCCTAAAAGAAGTACTTGGGTTAAATATGCCTGCACTAGTTTTCTTGTTTGTAGGGACATAACAGGATATATTCCTCAGTCTATTATACGACTGTAGGAGAAGAATAGATTCCAATGACCATTTGGTTCATTTGTCTATCCAGGCAGAATTAAATATAGCTCATTTCTGATACATGGATATAGTTTCTACTGGAGATCACAAATTATTCTTCAAGGAAAGATATTCTCTTCTGCTCTTGGCTAATCCATTTCAATTAAAAACAACCCTGACATTCAGAAAAGCCTTCTTATTGCTTTCTTCTTTCTTTCTTTTACTTTTTTTAATAAATTTATTTATTTATTTGGCTGTGTTGGGTCTTCGTTGCTGCACGCAGGCTTTCTCTAGTTGCGGTGAGCGGGGGCTACTCTTTGTTGCGGTGTGCAGGCTTCTCATTGTGGTGGCTTCTCTTGTTGTGGAGCATGGGCTCTAGGTGCGCGAGCTTCGGTAGTTATGGCTCGTGGGCTCAGTAGTTGTGGCTCACAGGCTCTAGAGTGCAGGCTCAGTAGTTGTGGCGCACGGGCTTAGTTGCTCTGCGGCATGTGGGATCTTCCCGGACCAGGGGTCAAACCTGTGTCCCCTGCATTGGCAGGTGGATTCTTAACCGTGGTGCCACCAGGGAAGTCCCTCTTACTTCTTTCTTCACTTTTAGTTACATTTTAATTTTTTACTCTAAAATATCTGATTTGAGATATAAAAACAAACAATTGAGATAGCTACTTTTCATCACATTCGGTCTTCATGATACTGCAGATTCTTGAAAACTGTTTCTCTTTTTAGCCTTTGTTCCCTAGTCTGCTTTTTCTATGCTCATGAAGAACCCATCCCTCCGTACACACTGTGATAAATGATCGCCATATAGACTGGAAGCCAGCCCCATCACCCAAGAACATTCACTGACACAGTGAACAAAAGGAACTGAAAGCTTCCTGTGCCAAAACTTCTCTAAAATTCTCCTGTGTTTGAATAGGGAGTTGTTGGTAAAGACCAGGCAAAATTTTCCCTGAAACTATTGATTCCCAAGGGTAAATCAAAAGGACAAGTGGAAATGATTTATATATGCCACAGGACTCAGGCTTCTGCCTCAGACCTACTTAAATGCTAGTACCGAAAGCAATCAAAAGAAGACACTTCTAAGTAAACGTCAATAACTGTCTCACAGGTATGGACGTTCTCTCTTCCCTTTCCCTGGGGACAACCCAGACTTACAGCTAATCTGTCATTGAGCACTTACTGTCTGTAAGAGGAGGAGAAAGAGGAGGAAGAGGAGGAGAGACCAACTGACCACAGATTAGATAGGAAATCTTAAAGTAAATTTCTTTGCCTCCTTTTTTTTTTTTTTCTTTAGGGATAGCAGCAGAGGTCTGGAGGAAACTTTTTTTTTTTTTTAAGTAGGCATACATAATATTACTGTTAAAATAAAACGATAGATTTGCAGAACTGTTTTGTACCTGGATTCATACTTAGGTTTGTCATTTTCTTAGCCTGCGGCTATTCCTGAAACATGTGCAGTGATTGTCTTCTTTCACGTTTTGTTGGCATATATTTCCATGTTATGTTTCTTTGTTTTCCTTTTCCATACAATCCTGATGTTAAGATGATGTCTGCAATTTCAACAATATCAACGTTACTGGATTAATTTCCTTCAAGCTTTTTAAAATAACAGCAAAAATTTATAAGCAGCTTACTACTCTAAACTTGTTCTTTATAAGTTTGTTTGGATTTACAAGTTTCTGCTCTTCATCAATGAGGAACTGTCATTAGTTAGTGTATCCTATGTGTGCATGATCCTGGGCACTTGAAGATCTCAACTTGCAGAAGCTCCTGTGTTCGGATGGAGAGACGAGTCCTAAACTGATCATGAAGTAAACCCCCATTATGCCCAAGGTACTATGCTGATGAAAGCTATATCATGAATTATAACAACATATGGGTACATATGGTGTGAGGGGCTTCCCTCCAGCAAGGGAAGCAGGCAAAATCGAGCAGAGACAAAATAATCCATTTCCCATCTTTTGCTATCCACAAAGTCCATATTTCAGTAAACTTTGTTTCAAATTTTTTGGTTGTTCTTATTTCTTAATAAGAAAAAGAGACGATCCTTGCATTGAATGGAGTTGAGCTTTGAATAATTAATTTGGTGTAATTTTTTTGTGAAGGTCGTATTGGTCCTTTCCTGCACTGCTGAATGTCAGGTCAGTGTCATGGGACATTGTTTGGAGACATACTTCGCCTCAGCACATTCAGGATTCTCCTAACATAAGTGCCATTTCCTGGCGTTTTCTTCCCTTGTGATCAGGAAGTTCTTCAAGTGTCTTTAGTTTACAGAACCATTTTGTGTGCATGGGGGTAAGGGGATTAGGGAAACTAGCAATTTGGGTCAAAGCCCTAGTGACTCTATAGATGATACTGCGTTTGCACTTCACTGGGAATGCAGGAACAGCCCAAGTCATGACTTCACAGTGAAAAACAGAGGAGACGACTCTGGAAAGAGCAGGAGTGTTGTTAGAAGCGATGCTGACAGGGAGTAAGAGTTTTAAGGGTAAACTGGAGGCAGATGAGAATAAACTGCTAAGTAAAAAACATAAACATCTTGAGTAAGCTTTCTCAGTTAGAAATAGTTTTTTTTTCTTGCTAGATTTCAGGCATATTTTCATCCCTTAATTTGACTTTCTCCTCTTTCCACATTAAATGGATGGAAAAGTGTTACCAAAAAGTCAGGGATTATAAGGATGAAAAGCACATCTCAGAGCAGTGGTTCTCAAAGTGTGTTCCCTGGACCAGCAGTTTTAACATCACAGGGGAATTTGTTAGGAATGCAAATTCTCAGGCCTTATTCTAGACCTACCAAGTCAGCAGTTTTGGGGCTAAGGCCACTAATTTGTGCTTTGACAAAAGTTCTCCAGGTATATCTAGTGTGTATCAACATTTGAGAACCACTGGTGTAGTGATTAAGGGTATGACATCTGGAGCCAGATAGCTGTAGTACTTAGGGCAATTCATTTGTTTGTTTGTTTCCCATCTGTAAAATGGTAGCTGTACCAAACTCACAGTGTGGTAATGGAGACTAAATGAGCTAAAGTGTGTAAAATCCTTAGAGCAATGCCTGGCCACTGTAAGTGCTATATAAATGATTAGGTGATGATGATAATCTCTTTATAGGTGTTATTTTCATTTTTTCCCCCCACAGGGTACATTTCACAATTTACAGCACAGCTTTTTGTTTACCAGGAGAGCTTCTCCCCTATTATCTTAGAGTTATTTTCCATGGCTCAAAGCAGCATTTCTCAGCATGTGCTCCATGGCTTATTTGCATCAAAACCACCTGTGGTGCTTATTAAAATGCAGATTCTTAACTTCCCCCCAGACCTACAGCAGTGATCAGAATTCTCTAGTGACTCTTCTTCACCCAGAAATTTCAAAACCACCACCCTTGGATAACAAAGACTATGATCTTCATTTTGCAAATGGGAACGTGAGGCACAGGGGGTAGCATAAGCTCAGGGAAATCCAGAATCTCAGTAAGACCACGAATAAGAACTGGATTTCTGATTTTGTGTTCTATTGACAGATTATGCTGCTTCTTTGTGGCTTTATTTGCTTTATCAAGAATTTGATTCGGGTTGTGCCACTTTGTTTACTGAGACCTAGCATTATTTAACCTAAAAATAACATTTACATTATAAATCTAGCACTATCAAAAATGATGAGTTCCGAAAAATATACCTGGACCATTATCCATCACTCAGCTAAAACTGTTTCAGTTGTGGCTGTATCTAATACATCACTATTTTTTTTTTAAGTTAAGTATTCTTAAAAATTAATTAAATTTTTTTGGCTGCGCTGGGTCTTCGTTGCTGTGCCTGGGCTTTCTCTAGTTGCGGACAGTGGGGGCTACTCTTCGTTGCGGTGTGTGGGCTTCTCATTGCGGTGGCTTCTCTTGTTGCGGAGCATGGGCTGTAGGCGCACAGGCTTCAGTAGTTGTGCCTCGTGGGCTCTAGAGCGCAGGCTCAGTAGTTGTAGCGCACGGGCTTAGTTGCTCCGCAGCAGGTGGGATCTTCCTGGACCAGGGCTCGAACCCATGGGCCCTACGCTGGCAGGTGGATTCTTTTTTTTTTTTGCGGTATGCGGGCCTCTCACTGTTGTGGCCTCTTCCGTTGCGGAGCACAGGCTCCGGACGCGCAGGCTCAGTGGCCATGGCTCACGGGCCTAGCCGCTCGGCAGCATGTGGGATCTTCTCAGACCGGGGCACGAACCTGTGTCCCCTGCATCGGCAGGTGGACTCTCAACCACTGTGCCACCAGGGAAGCCCTGGCAGGTGGATTCTTAACCACTGCACCACCAGGGAAGTCCCTAATACATCACTCTTATGTTAAAGATGAACTAAAAGGGCTCAGAGAGGTTGAGGAAACTGTCAAAAGTCACATGACTAGACATCAGCAGTGTGGAAATCAGAGCTTGGTCTCCCAACTGCCAATCCAGTGTCCTTTCGCCATATCCCACTGTCCTAATCCTTGCTGATTTAAATGATTTAAAGGAGCACTTAAATTTTAGAAACAACTTTACCTATACTGCTCACATAAAATCTGGTCTCAGCAGTTTTTTTTAACCTCCTTTAATTTCTTTTACTTAAAGATATGCTAATATCACATCTTCCTTTTTACAGTAATGATAAATCAATAATATACTGACAACTAATAACTCAAAGCTCCACTGCATAATGCTTTTTCATCAGTGCAAATTTGACTGTTCTAAAGCAGTTAGATTGACTTTTCAGGCTGTGATGAAAACGCTTTGGGCCTTGTCACACAGGGCCTACAGGTCTTGTATACACTGACCTATTACAGTCAAGCTCCCACACAGTATTAATATGCATTTAGATAACTTAGCTCTTAACTTGAGGCTACACAGGGATATTTATCTCCTCTACAAATCACGCTCGTGTAATTGGTGGGACAGAGGTGCTATTCATGCCAGGATCACTTGATTATCCTATAAAATGATTTTCTTTTTGTCTCAATTGTTTGTATTTTTATATTATATATGAACTTCATCTTAATGCAGTCATCTTTTCCCACTTCTCTTTCCTGCTAAGTTTCTTTTCATCTTACCCTTAGCTAGTTCACTACTACTTACTACCTAGTTAACTACTCCTCATTTTTACATCTTAGCTCAACTGTTACCTCCTCATAGAAGTCTTCCTTTTCTTTCTCTCTCTCTATAAGAATCTCCCTGCCCCCATACCATGCACTCTTTGTAACTTTACAGCGTTTATTTCTTCATGGCACTGATCACAATATGTAATTTTAAAATTTATTTGTTTGCTTTTTTATTGTTTCTCTCTCTATACACTTGACTGTGAGGTCCATGTGTCCATCATGCAGGTGTCTGCCCGAGTACTAAGCATGATGCCTGATACACAGCAGAGGCTAAGCCAACATTTGTTGAATGAATATGTCTGTGAGTTGCTGTGGAATTTTGTAGTCTGCTTAGAGGGGTATGAGTATGTGTTATATCTTGGTCCCCTATGATAACTTCTTTTGGATGATCTCCTTCAGTGACAGACACTAACATAGACGTAGGGTTGTCTATCTACTCAGTTAGTTTCCTTGACTCCAGATCTATTAAATGGACAGGCCTCCTAGACCATTTGGACCATGGTACCTTATCGTGAGTAAACCTAGGTTTTCTAGATCATTCTAGACCACGATGTACTATCTTCCAGAGCTTGTATTCTATGGTAGCCTCTGGTCACAGGTGGTTATTGAGCACTTGAAATGTAGCTAGTATGAAGTTCCATATGCTGTGAGTGTAAAATACACATTGGATTCTGAGGATTTAGTATAAAAATGTAGAATATCTCATTAATACCTGTCATACTGTTTACTTATTGAATAACATTTTGGGTCTATTGGGCTAAATAAAATATATTATTACATTTAATTTCACTTTTTTTCTTTTTACTCTTAAAAAGTGCTACTGGAACATTTGAGATTATATATGTGGATCACATTTGTGACTCACATTATATTTCTATTGGGCAGTGTTGTTCTAGACCTAACTAGTTCACCTCTGTTGTTTGGCAGTGTGGACTGAAGGTGATCCCCTGAAGGGAATGCCCAAATTGCAAGAGCCTCTCATAGCCTGCTCCATTCTTGTTAGCTGTGCACTAGGGGAAGAACTGGCACTCCAGGAGAGTGGCTCAGGTGTCATTTCAGTACTCCCTCAGTGTCAGATCACGAGGCCCACATACAGTTTGCATCCCGAGACACAGAAACTTCAAATATATTGTTAGTGTCCATATATCTTGCTTAAAATAATGATAGGACCAGAACCCAGATCTTTCAATTATGCTAAGTCATTGAATTACTTATAGAAGGACTGACTAATAAAATTATATCTTCCTTTTAAAATGCAATACTAGAAAATTTTAAAGGATTGTTAATTAGTTATACAGGTTTTCTTTAAAAAAATCAATTAATGATGAAATTACACCAGTCTTTAGACAACTAAATAGAAAATCATATTGTATACTCTGATAAATTAAACAAACAGAAACTCCTATTATTGCCACGTGTGCTATAGTAGAGGATTAAACTGGGATGACCTTTATTTGGCAAAAGCGTATACACTGCAAAGCAAAATTTAAACAAGTCAGATATGAACATGAACTCTACTTGTAAATAAACACAAATCTAATAACCATTCTTTGCAAAGCTATAAAAACTCCCTTGGAGGCCATACACTGCAGTTTGGAAAACTGGTTGCTATGTCTTATTCCAAAAGCCCTCACCACTGACACATCAGGCAGACTTCTCTTCTTAGGTAAGGAGATGGATTCCTAAATAATTAGCTTCATCATCATTATCTTCTGGTTCATTCATTAGTTTAGCAAATATTTAGTGGGAACCAACTATGTGCCAGGCATCTGTGTGTTCTAGGTGCTCAAGATGCTACAGTGACCAATGCAGACAAACTTTTGCTCTTTGGAGCTTAAATTTTTGTGCTTAGGTATTTTCTCAACAGGAAGAATAAAATGAAAGGATAAAGCAAATCTAAGCAGTGCTACCTTAGAATGCCACAGGTAACTTTTTTTTTTTTTTAAGTTGGGAATCGAAGTGAATTTGAGACTTTCTATCCTGTGTCTTTCTTGGGGAATTTGAAAGTGGAGGTGCATATGGAAGGTGGAGGTGCATAAAACCATACCTATCCAAAGTACTAATTAGTATTTTCAGAATGAAAATGTCAGAAGACCCTATTAAAGCTTCAAATAAAACCATTAGACTGTGTTAAGGGATTTTCCAATCATTCTGGGGGGTCTTGGCATACTTATTCAGGTCTTCTTTCTTCTGCTGGGACATCCCAACCTATAGTTAACCAGATGTCTTAGTTCTTACATCCATTAATTCTAGGAACTCCCAGTCAGAATGGCTTCCCTTCCCGCCCAACAGACTCATTCTCATTCTCTCACAGTCCGAGTCCTGCCCCGGCACATATTCTCTCCCTTCCACATATTCACTTGCTTACACTTCCACAGGTTCCCCTTCATCCCTTTCAAGCAGAGAGGCTCCTTTAATATGGCATTTTCCCCTTAAAGTTCAGCCGGTAGATGTCTCCATTACTCCCTTATAGCTAAGACCTCGGCAAGTAGGGTTTAATCATTTCTTTAACCGACAACAAGGAAGAAGATTTGATAATTTGCCCAAAATGAGCAGATGCTCGGGAGGACACGTCTCCATCCTACGTCCCTTCCCTCCGATTTAAGCCACAAATGAAAACTACTTTCTCCCTCTTTACCAGGCAAAAGGAAAGGCTGATTTAACTAAGCATGCAAGATGCCAACACCCTCCTCCTCGGTACATCCAAGTTTCCTTCGCTCTGAGCCACCACAAGTCTGCTTCTCCCTTCACTCCGCCCACCCCACCTCTCACCCCCTCAGGTTCCCGAGTCATCAGGGAACGCGAGCGGGTGAAAGGACTCAGCGAAGCTGCATTCCGCGCCACCGCCTCCTCCTGCGCCTCGGGTTCAGCACTGGACAGCTCCCGCACCAGCCCAACAAACGGCAGTCGGCTGATTGACAGAGGAGCCGGCCAAACAGGGCACAAGACGACTTGAAGCCGCCCTACCAGGGTTTGGTTGCGGCCAAGCCGCCTCTTTAAACCGGCTTTCCTCCCGAGAGCAGGGAGAGGCAGGAGTGTGGTTTGCGGCCAAACTTAAAGACTCCAATTAACCAGCTGCCTAGCCCTCGTGGTTCCGGAAAGACAAACGCCTTAAAAGAAACCCTAGCTGCTACGCTCGCGGTGCGGGTCTGGGCGCGCGCGCTCCGCGCCTCGGGGCGAAGCGGACGAGGAGGAGCCTGAGCCGGGAGGCGGGAACGACCTGCCACGGGCGAGACGATGGAGCAGTGTCTTTGGCGGCCGCGGCGGCGGCGGCAGCAGCAGCAGCAGCAGCAGCAGCAGCAGCAGCAGCAGCTCCTGAACACACCTCAATGAGAGCGGCGGTGGAAGCTGCTAAGCAGAAAGACGTAAGCAGGCCAACTATAGCTGCCGGCGGCGAGAGGGGATGTAAGCTGCCGGGCTCCAGGCTGCGAGGTGCGCAATCCCGAGCAGACCCATGGTGGAGCAGGAGCAGCCGGCGTTGCCACAGGTGATCTGATCTCCTGCGACGGTAGCTCAGTCAGCCGCGCGTATTTCAGAACATCCCTACTTTAAAGTCCTTTTGGACTGGGTGCCAGCTGAAAAGGGGGAAGACTCCTAGAAAAAGTCTTAGTGCTGATAGATGGACGACCAAAATTTAAAAAGTGACTCCCTCCGTTACCTCCTCTCCTTGCTGCGAGGCAGATGGGAGCCATGGCTAACCCCTTACTCTGCTGCCTCCTGCTCGTTCACCTGGGATTGGGAGCTGCCGGCGCCAGCCGCGACCCTCCAAGTCGGACGGATTCCTCTCGAGAGAAGGCCCTGAGGGCGAAGCAGCACGCCCAGCAGCCGGCTCGAGCCTCTGCCTCGGACCCCTCGGCTCCCTGGAGCCGCTCCACCGACGGCACCATCTTGGCGCAGAAAATCGCCGAGGAGGTGCCCATGGACGTGGCCTCTTACCTCTACACCGGGGACTCCCACCAGCTGAAGCGAGCCAACTGCTCCAGCCGCTACGAGTTGGCGGGCCTGCCGGGGAAGTCGCCTGCCCTAGCCAGCTCCCATTCCTCCTTGCACGGGGCGCTGGACACGCTGACACACGCCACCAACTTCCTCAACATGATGCTGCAGAGCAATAAGTCGCGGGAGCAGAACTCGCAGGACGACCTGGAGTGGTACCGGGCACTGGTGCGGAGCCTCCTGGAGGGTGAGCCCAGCATCTCCCGGGCGGCCATCACCTTCAGCACCGAGTCGCTGTCCGCCCCAGCCCCGCAGGTCTTCCTCCAGGCCACGCGCGAGGAGAGTCGCATCCTGCTCCAGGACCTGTCCTCCTCAGCACACCACCTGGCCAACGCCACGCTGGAGACCGAGTGGTTCCGCGGCCTCCGGCGCAAGTGGAGGACTCACTTGCACCGCCGCGGCTCCAATGAGGGGCCCCGGGGCCTGGGCCACAGCTGGCGGCGCAGGGACGGTCTTAGCGGGGACAAGAGCCACGTCAAGTGGTCTCCGCCTTATCTGGAGTGCGAGAACGGCAGTTACAAGCCCGGGTGGTTGGTCACTCTCTCCGCTGCTTTCTACGGGTTGCAGCCTAACCTGGTCCCGGAATTCAGGTAGGGAGGGAAAAAAGATCAAAGCAAAGCCTTCCTTCCGGGTTCATGGGTAGGTGCGCGTGTGGGGAAGGAACACTGTGGCTGTGACATTTAGGCCTCCCACCTTCAAAGCAGAGACCCAGGCTGAGGGACACCCCACGCAGGCGCAAGTGCTTAGGGACAAGAAGTGCCCCGCATTTGTCAGCTTCAGACACTCAGCAAAAGCTCTTCTCTCAAATCAGTTCCCCTGCAAGGGGCAAGGGACGGGAGCTCTTGGTAGAGCTGAGAGATGCCCTATGTTTCTCTCTAACCCTCGGGAGAGCAGGGAGGGGAGTTCCCGGTCAGGGGTGATGCACTGCACCCTGGCAAGCTCAGGGCATGCCAGCCAGGCACGGAGTGGCGTGCCAACTCACAAGAGTAGGAAAGGGAGTGGGAAGAAAAGAGTTCGTTATTCCCGCTACTTCGGGATAGCCTCTACCTACTTCCTCCTATGTGTGTAGTTTGAGGCGCCAGTCTGTTGTTAGTCAGTTACCAGAGCGCCTAATGAAAACGCTGCAATCCCCTGGGCAGTTCTGTCCCTTCAGCAGTGAGTCAGTCCCAGCAGCACAGCTGTCTCTAGGATCCATACTTGGCAGTTTGACAGGTGCGCTCCTTCTACTTGTCTCCCTCCTTCCCTCAACCCATCTCCCATTCCTTGGTCCCCTCTTTCTCCTGTTTTCTGTGTTAGGCACACCTAAGGGTTCTCTGGCCCTTCACATACACACACTTTATAAATGAACCTGGTTGAGTTATCCTAGGGAGGGAGGGATCAGTTCTCACTGAATGCACTCAGGGAGCTCAGAGAAAATTTAGTAATAGTTCTGTATTTCCTGCCTCAAGGTGTAGCATTTGTGGGAAGATGAGAATTTGCAGATTAGCAGGTGGTAACTTGTGCCCTGGGACGTGCCTGATTTTTGAGGTGAGGGACTTTTAGAAGTAGCCCTGTTGAGTGAACATGAGGAACAGAAAGGAAAGAGTGGAAACTCCAAAGAAGGCCTGGGAGAAGGCCACAGATTGACTGGTATCCTCCCCAATTCCCAATGGGAAGAAGGTCTTGGGGGTTGAGGTTGCTTCTGTACTTTTTGGGAAACTGGGCAAAAGTGAGAAACCTGTGTGTGTTTTAATGCCCTTTTGGTACAACAAGGACAGGATGATGACCTGGTGAAAGTTACCAGGGGGAGTACTGGGTGGGCAAATGGGAGGAGTCAGAAAGCTTATTTGTCTTGGCACTGTTATTTACTGCTGAATGACCTCGAGAAAGTTGCTTAATCTCTCTGGGCCTCAACAACTTACCTATCAAGTAAGGGAGTTGAACTAGATGGTCTCTAGGGAGCCATCCAGTTATAAAACTCTGTGGCTTTTAATGCTGGCAACACTTGAGAAGGTATAAATGAAAAGTAACCTCCTTTCTCTAATTCTGTATGACCATATTAAATGTTTTTTGTGTGTGTCTATCTCTTTAAAGGATCTTGTCTTAAACCAGCGTAACTCTTTCCTACTTTAAGGATAATCTTACTTCCTCCTGATTTCTGTAGGATCCTATTAGTAAAAGCTGAGCCCAGCTTTGAGTCTTTGCTATATTATTTGCTCAGAAAAGATCTGCAGATGCCATTCACTGCTAGAAAATTGCTTTTGGCCTTCGCATAAGCCTTTTCAGGGAGTCCCAGGGCCCAGGACTGAAAGATCAGTTGATCAATCGATCGATTGATCTATCCATTCATCCAGCTTACTAACGTGTATTGATACTTTATGTTAGGCTCTGTGCTAACTGCTTTGCATGTATTATCTTGATTAAGCCTCACGACAAACCTGAGTTAGGTTTTATTAGTTTCCCCGTTTTACAGAAAAGGAACCTGAAGCACAGAGAGATTAAGCTTCTTTCCTAAGATCACGCAGCAGTTAAGCAGCAGAGTCGGGATTTGAGCTCGACTCACACTTTTAACCACTATGCTAAACTCTGTCTCATGAAGGTGTCCTAGGAGTGCTGCATGTATTGCAGCTGCTGCATAAAAATATATGTATTTTCAAGGGTCAGATGTGAGACTGGGGATGAGAACCATTCATTTTCAGAAGTATTTCTCATAAGGCTCAGAAACCATAGGTCACCTACATGAACTCAGGCCTTCCACAGGCCAAGATAAAAGGCTGAGACACCAGGGGTCATGTTGTGTAGGCTCACACGACCCTATCTAATTTTTGGACTATGTTCAGAAAATAGATTGTTTCCTCTGGCTGAGTCTCTTTAAGTGCCTTCCTAGTCATCGATGGTGTTCTTTAGCCAAGGCACGAAGCCAGGCCATTTAGTGTGTGGCTCTCTACAGAATCTGGCTCCTCCTAGCAGCACGCATGAAGAGCAGAATAAGTGCTCTCCTGTGAGTACTTTTGCCCCATGTCCCATGCTCCTCAAGTACTGTATTGAGGATTCGCACAGATGTTAATTATAGGAACTGGAAGAAATCTTAGATCAGATGGTTCTTCCTGTTTCATAAAGAAACAGATAAGAAAGGTGAAGTGACTTGTCCAAGAATCACATATCGAGCTTTTAACAACAGCAGAAATAGGATCCAGGCCTTCTGCCTCTGGTTCACACTATGCCATATATATATATAAATTTCAACGGGCCTTTTCTGTCTCTTCATACTCATAAAAGGCAAATGTTTTTGATGTTGTTGATGTTTTATCACCTAAGATGTGTATTCTAAACTTTTATAACGTAAGTGAATAATATTGTACAGGTATGGTAACAGGTAAACCTCAAATGAATTTCTGAGAAACCATGACTAGGCTCTAATCATGATTTTAAATCTATTTTGAATCTATAGAGTGTTATTTGCAAAAAGCCTTATCTGTAATAAAAAAAATTTGCTAATGATTTCCTCATGGAAGAGAAGAGGAGGATAAACTTTGTAGTTAAGACTTTCATTTAACTTCAGTTACTATTTCAGCTAATATTTCGCCAGGTCTTACTTACAAGGTTCAAGATTTAAATTATATTTTATTTTTAGAGAATTCAAATCTGAAATATGAAATTCAAAAGTAATGTGGAAAACATGGTCAACTACCTTCTTATATTAATGCTTATCACTGTAAAACACCTCTCAGAATAAATTTTATTCCCCTCTGCTTCAGAATGACACAGGTTTCTTACATTTTAAGGCCTAGTGTAAGACTCACATGTGAAGAGAAGTTTATTGCTCTTTTTTTTCCCCCCCAAAATGGCATTAGTGTTTTACCTAAATGGCTCCTGAGTCTTGTTATAGACCTATAGTATAAACACTTAAGTTCTCATCTTCTATCCCAGCAAAAAAAAAAGAGAGACTAACAATTTAAGGTATACTCTAAATTATTTTTATTTATCATCTTAGGTTTGTGATGTCCTTGCAGAGTTTTCTTCAAAGTTAAGTCCTTTGCTTTTGTATACTAATTTTTCTGTGTGGAACTTAAAGTACTATGGAGTTTGAGCCCATTCTAATGAACTCATAGACATATTCCTGGTGGTGGTTGGAACTGTTTAGTGCCTAGGATGAATATAAGGTACCTAAGTGTTTGTTGAATTTAAATTAAGGTAAAGGAACCTTTGGGAATTCTTACTTGATGAGCCGTAAGGGATTTTGGAATTCATTTGGTTTCTTTCCTCTTCTCATTGTACAGTGGAGGAAAGTGAGACCCAGAGGGCTAAAGGAATTTGCTAGAGTGGCACAGCTCTTTTGTGGTGGGTTAGAATTAATGGGAACCAATATATATTGAGCATCTACTATGTGTCAGATGTTTTATAAATATCCCACTGCATGTAGTTCTTAGTATTCTCAGGTAGTTACAACTTCAGGAAAGTTGAGCAACTTGCCCAGGGCAACACAGCTAGTAAATTAGGGAGCGTGAATTAAATTTAGATCTATCTAGCTATGAGGCTTGTATTGTCTTTCTACTACCCTATGCTGCTATCTCTTAATTACCAATTTTGTTTTCACCTTGTTATTAAAAATGTAACATGGTATTGGCTTGAAATAATTAATATATTTGGCCAAATACGTGACAGACACTTGTTTTTTTGGCCAATCATATAATCAAGTATGTTGTATAGAGAGAAGAGTATTAGACTTGAGTCAGAACTTTGCCCTAAGTCCCAGTTTTGTCTCTGACTGGCTGTATTACCTGTCTGAAAATCAGTTTCTGCACAATTAAAACGTGGAAAGAGACTTGGCGATATCCATATACCTTTATAACTCTTTGTTCTATGAGTTCTTAAGCGACCTATCCAACGGGCAACAAGGAGGCTTTGGAAACAGGACTGATACACATAAATGCAGTACCTTGTGGAAATGATATTGATGGGGGAGGAACGTGCAGAAGAAGAGGACACCAAATGAATGTCAGGTGTGCATTTTTCCACAATAGTGTGGAAACGCCTTTTTAGAAACTTACATAAGTAACATTGGTGTCACTGAGTCACTGACTCCTGAGGGGTTACTTCTCTCTCCTTCACAAACATGTGCCCACACACCTCCATCAGAGATTCTGGTATAGATCTCTGCAGATGGCAATTTACATAGTATTAGAGAAATGACCATCTTGCTCTAGGCCAAACATACCCTGTCTCTCTTGTGGGTACTGGTAGTGGTGAAGAGGTTACCTACAGGAACACGACAGAGCTGTCTACCTGGGTAATGGATCAGAGTTTTTAGATGGACTTCTGCTATTGAGGCTTTTGAGTCTCAATTATTTCATCTTTAAGCTGTGAATAGTAAAGTGTATCTTTGGGATTTTGTAAAGACTAAATGAAGGACTGTTATCACACAGGAAGTTCAGTAAATATTTTGTGTCACAGCGTCTGTCTTCCTAAATACTGAACACTTTTAGTTGTATTAAAGTCACATGATTTATAGTAATTTATAATTTATATAATGACTTAGTTTCATTCCTATTATTGCGAAGGCTTGTAATTACAGTGGATCACGGGGGAAATACTGGCCTTGGAGACAGGAGACATTGACCCCAGCCTGGACCACATCCTTGGCTATGGTGTTCCCATGGGCAGCAGTTGCCTTTCTAATCCTGTTTCCTCATCTGTAAGTTAAAGGGGGCTGGACTAGGTGACCTGTTGGGCTCCTTATAATCTAAAAGCCTATGATTATGTACATAACTAAATGTGTCACTTTAACTTGTGAAGTTTCGATGGTTGTGCTGAAACCAGTTAATGTATCCTCACCTGAATGCAGATCATGTTCATATATGTTCAGTGTTTAACTTTATCATGGTCATTTACTCACAGGCTATTTAGAGAAAGCCCTCTCGGTGTACACTGGATTAAGTATACATACTAAGGGAAATGAGAACTCCATTTCAAAATAAGAATAAGCATGATCTGAGTTTCTAGATCTTGAAAGATCACCTGAAATTTACTTAAAGTCAACAAGAAGCTGTTTCACAGATTTCTAAACCAAGGGCCTCAGTACACTTGTGTAATTTCCCCCAAGGTAATCAATGTTTAGGCATCCTGAAGCTCCTACTTACTGTTTAAAAACAACCTGTCTCTGACTTAACTCTGTAGTTGGTGTTAATACTTCAAAGGAGGCTATTTAGTGTGGTGTAGCAGTGGTACAGCATTATCTTGCCACCTTCTAGAACACGCATTCGGAAGCTGAAATGGGATTTCAAGACTGCTAAATAAATGACAGGAGTTTGGGCCTCCCCTCTGGGGAGAGAACTCATGCCTCACAAGACTGATTTTATGGCCTCAATTGCTGGCTAAGTCAAATTTTACTTTCAACTTCATAAAAGCATCAGTTTTTGTTCACTGTTCAGGGTTTTAAGGCTACCTTTTTCCAAGATGCACCGTGTTTTATGATTATATTGTAATATACTGGGATGCCAAGAAGTATGCTGTTGGTGTTATTTGTACTTGGTTGGTACAGAAGCATTAGGGCCTTGTTTGTCTTCTCTATTCAGCTCTGGATTGATGTTCACAGGGTTATTTAAACAGAATTACTGAAACAGTACATTGGAATTTTGATAACTTTAGCAGCTTGATGGCCACTATGTGCAAACAGGCAGTTCAGCGGTCTTGGGACTATGTTTCGGACACTTTGCAGACAACAGCATCATTAGGCTCTTGCCCAGCACAGCTATGGCACATACGTACATTGGCTTGTTTTGCTGGTCTTTTAGTATTATTCGTTTTCCAAGTTTTAGCAAGAAACCTTTTCTGGTGTAATTTCTACTTTGGCTGGGCATTTACTCATCTAACAAGTCTTTCTTCCTAAAACTTGACCTATGAAAAGATTTAGGTGGATAGGCTGTTCTATAAAATACTTCTTCAGTTTAGGAAAAAATTAATGCTCTTGGCTAAAAGTCTTTCTCAGGTACCCACCCCCCCAGCCCCATTTTCTACAATACCAAACTTAGTGTAGGAACCATGACTGACTTTCTCTTTTACACCAAAGGATATTATAGTGTCTCAAAGCAATCACAGGAGTCACCTAGTTTTATTACCTTCATTATAGGTAGAATTTATAGAAAACAGAGATTAGCTTAAATGTGATCTGACCCCAAGATCATTTTCTCCAAAAAACAGTTTCCTTCCTTTTTATTAAAGAAGGCAGTCTCTTTCTCTTTTATAGTTAACTGATACTTATAATTAATTGAAATCCAGTTAATTTTTATTCATTATAATATCTCTTGTAACTTTCCCCCATTTAGAATAAGACAAAACAGGATTAAAAAAAAATCCTGTCCAGTTAGCAAAGTACCCAGTGCACTTATAACCTAAAAGGGAACTTAGAATTACATAAGATGTTGGTTTACTTTCTTAACCTGGTTTTCTCACCACTTATGTGTTTTCCAACGTGTATGCCTTATTACATTATCGTGGAAGGATTTTTATAGAATAACAAGACACATGGCTTTTATCTGAGAAAGAGGAAAAGGTATTGTAGTACAAAATAATGTATTTTATCAATTCTAAGATGTACCTTTTCCACATTTTGATGTCTCTCAAACTGAGATGTGTCTTAATGATTGGGGGCATGTCATTTCCAATTGGCATACACTTTTCTTTTAGTGGTACAGAATGTAATAGCATATCTTACAATTAATGGCATCTTATATTTGATGAACTGTGATATTAGAAAATGGGAAATTAAATTCCATGGTCTCTCCAACTATAAAGTTCTACTATCATCTATAAGCTATCAATATGCAGCAAAATATGCCTACATGGAAACAAAAAACCTAGACCTTACTGCTGTATATCAGATTGCTATTTGTCTTCATAATAATTTTTAAAACAAGACAAGCTATACTAAAACATGTAACCACACTGTCTTTTTAATATATGTGAAATACACAAAACATCGGGCCAGAAGCTGCAGAAACTTATTTTCAGAATAGGTGAGGTAAGGATTATCAAAATCTTTCCTACACCATCTGGCAAAGAGTTTCACTCACACTGTGGGGAGATGGATAGGACAGTGAGAATACAAGACCACTTATAAACTAAAAATAGAGGGACTAGATCTGTCTTTCCTTTCTAAAGTGCTTAGAGGTTTCAGGGTGGAAATAAAAGCTTTGTGGTGTAGCCGTGTAACTAGTTTTGGTTAAAGAGATTTAAATGGAATTGTGGAGGTATGTGTTTTTTCTCTTTCTTTTCTAGTCAGTTGCCGGGAATGGAATGAAGAGTTTGGCTGTCCCCTTATTTGATGCCTTAGACCACTGTGTAGAGCAGGGTGTCTCAACCTCAGAACTATCGACATTTGGGGCCAGATAACCCTTTTCTGTGGGGGCTTTTTCGCTGTAAGATGTTTAGCAGCACCCCTGACTCTACCCACAGGATGCCAGTAGCAACCTCCCTGCCCAGTGTGACAATCAAAAATGTCTACAAACATTGCCAAGTATCACCTAAGGGGTAAAAATGTCTCTGGTTGAAAGCAGCTGGTGTAGAGGGAACACATATAAAAATGCTATTCTGTGGCTATCCTATTGCAAGAGTTCTATATGTATCTATGTGTGTGTGTGTGTATGTGTGTGTGTGTGTGTGTGTGAGAGTGAGTGTGTGTGTGTGTGTGTGTGTGTGAGTTTGTCAGATCACATTTCTATTTGTTTGTCTGGAACATAAGATCACTGCATATATAGAATCTGACATGAATGAGAACTGGAAAATTTTGATGAATCGATGGAATATTAATTCACATTTAGATGTCATTAAGGCTCAAAAAGAACATCTGGCCAAATTATTTCCAGAACTTGTTGCTAAGCATGGATTTGCTACTTATATAGCTAAATGTCTCATTTTTAAGATTTCCCATTAAAGGATGCATTTGGAAAAGAAAATGTGTGTGTGTCTGTGTGTGTGTCTGTGTGTGTGTGTGCGTGTGTGTGTGCGAACCTCTGTGGGGACAAAGAGGAGAGAGGGAGAAAGCAGGGGGTAGAGAGGAGTGTGGACAGGGAACAAATGGAGATGAATGAAACGAAAAACAGTTAGCAACCTATGATAGTGTTTTACTTTTTCATGAAGCTCTGTTTACCACTGAGCACTTTCATAGTTCTGATGAAACTGAATTATTCTTTTCTAGCAAGTAGTGAGGAATCAAGTTCCTGACGATTTAATCATTATAAAGATAGGTTGGCTGTGCTTGCATTTCAGAACTTTATCTCAGGAAGTCAAAGCTATAAACAGGCTGATGCAGAGCTTATCCCATTAAAGGAATATTAATACCTTACAATATATATTCTTAAAATGCTCTGGTTTTTTTAATGATTTTTTGTTTTTTGGCTGCGCTGCATGGCTTGCAGGATCTTAGTTCCCCGACCAGGGATCCAACCCAGGACCCCTACAGTGGAAGCTCGGACCCTAACAGCTGGACCACCAGGGAATTCCCTAAAATGCTCTGTTTGCCACTTTACCTTTATTGATTCAACTAGAAGCTGTTCATAATTTGAACATATTATAAATGAAATTTCCTAGAAGAAATAATTAAAATGACATATTATATAGACATTATTTAAGGCTTTAACATGTTTAAAGACAGTTTTTAACATTACTATGTTTAGAATCCTGTCAGAAGAAACCTTAAAAAATAACAATGGCTACATGATGGAAAAGAATGTTTAGGCTTTACAAATTACCATAGCACAAACTGATGCATGCCTACTTCCTCCTGTGCCATCCATAAACATGTAGTACATGTGAGCTTCAGGGGCAAGAAACGAGGAGCGTGCTGCTGTATACTGTGTTGATTACAGAGAAATGAGAGATGATGTTGTGAATGTTAAGAGATGAGACCAAAGCTCATGAAGCGAAAGATGAAGATTACTATTTATCTGGATAAGGCACACTTCAGAAAGCTGTTTCAGGTACTAACTTAATAATTAGATTTGTGGGAAGGCCCTCATATTACAGCCCTCTGAAAGTTATTTAGAAATCTATTTGTCTTTCCACTTTTTTGAGAAAGAAGCAAATAACAACTGGGGCATTCCTGAAAGAAACAATGTTCTAGTAAACATCCTGGGAAAGCTCCTTTTTGAAGAATTAGAATTTTAGAAGTAAAAAGGATTTTAGAGATCATGTAATCCAACTTATTTTTACTTTTACACATGAGGAAATTGAGACCCAGGGAAGTGGTGACCATCACTTGCACTGGCTATGGCTGCAGTGAACTTGTAGTTTAATAACAGGCACAGATAAAAAGACGCTGAGTCATCAAGTAAACGTTAATTTACGGTCATTATTCACTGATTACAAACTTAGCTGGGTATCAGGATCACCTGAAAAGCCTGATAGTACATTCCTAGGCCCTTTCAGACCCTGTGAAGAAGACATGTGGGGACAGCTTCAGAAGTCTGTATCAAAAACAAAGTCTTGGGGCTTCCCTGGTGGCGCAGTGGTTAAGAATCCACCTGCCAATGCAGGGGACACAGGTTCGAGCCTTGGTCCGGGAAGATCCCACATGCCGCGGAGCAACTAAGCCTGTGTGCCACAACTACTGAGCTCGTGTGCCACAGCTACTGAGCTCGTGTGCCACAGCTACTGAAGCCAGCGCACCTAGAGCCCGTGCTCCACAACAAGAGAAGCCACTGCAATGAGAAGCCCGCGCACCGCAACTAAGAGTAGACCCGCTCGCCACAACTAGAGAAAGCCCACGTGCAGCAACGAAGACCCAACACAGCCAAAAATAAATAAAAATAAAGTAAATTTCAAAAAAACAAAACAAAACAAAAACCAAAGTCTCCATAATTCACAAGGAGCTGGTCCTTAAACACAAACTTGGGAAAAATTAAACAGTATCTGATAAGCTTGAAACACATAAAATTCCTTTTAAACGATTTTAAGAGTAAGAATTAAGAGTTGTAAATACTTGGCAGCTTCAGCTGTAGTCGTCCAAAAACTTTGGCTGCCGGCCATGACCCTACTGGCAAGGGCAGAATGACTAGAAGGTTATGAAGGCAGGGGGATCACAGAGACTATCATGAGAGCAGCTGCCTCTGGTTGTTATAATTTGTCTCTTTATGTAAACATAATATTTCCCCAACCAGTTCTACAGGTCCTTCAAATGCAAGGACCACATTTCATGGCTTCCCATATTCACTGCCTCTTGAAAGTGCCTTGCATATTTCAGGAAGTATGGAATAGTGTCTAAGAAGAAGGGTTTTAGGATTAAAAACCTAGATTTGAATCTATGAGCTTCCACTTTCACTTACTGTGTGATACTGGGCAAGTTATTTCCTTCTGTGACTCAATTTCTTTATCTGCAAAGAGTACAGATTACACTGTAAAGAGTAAACAATCTTACCTATGTAAAGAGCTTAGCATAATGTATGGAATGTGTTATTTAAAAAAATAACGTGGGCTTCCCTGGTGGCACAGTGGTTGAGAGTCCGCCTGCCGACGCAGGAGACACGGGTTCGTGACCCGGTCCGGGAGGATCCCACATGCCGCGGAGCGGCTAGGCCCGTGAGCCATGGCCGCTGAGCCTGCGTGTCCGGAGCCTGTGCTCCGCAACGGGAGAGGCCACGGCAGTGAGAGGCCCGCGTACCGCAAAAAAAAAATAAATAAATAAATAAAAAAAAAATAAAATAATAACGTATATAACATGCGCCTGGCTAGGAGTATGGGTACTGAGGATATAACAGTGAAAATGACAGATAAAAATCCCTGTACCTGTGGATTTTTTTGGTGGGTGGGGGAATATAGATGACAAACAAGCAAGATAAATATAATTCTTGATACAAACAAATGCTATAAGAAAATAAATATGATGTGGTAAAGAATGGCTGAGAGGTAAGGCGTGTTGCAGTAAATAGGGTGATTAAGGAAAACCTCTCTGAAGATGTGACTCTGAGTTAAGAAATGAAGGATGAGGAGACAGCCATGAAACAAGCTTAAGCTTAGGAATCATGCTTGAGATAGGGCACAGCGAGAACAAAGGCCTTGAGATAGGAATGAGCTTCAAATGCTCTAAAAGCAGAAAGAAAGTCAATGTTGCTGGAATGTAGTGGGGGGGGGGTTGACATAGAAAATGAGAGTAAGGGATGTAGAAGGTGCTCAGTAAGTGGTTAAAATATAGAAACATGTTAAGGGCTTTACAAATGTCTAGCCCTGCAGTACTATGTAGATTGTGGATGTATTTTCGTTTTCTTTGCTTTCCATTTTTCTTTCCTCCTTTCTATCTTGGCCTTCCTGCCCAGTGCCTCCCTTAGCTCTGAGAGCGTGGGCTTTCCAGCTTCTCTGATGAGATCTCAGTCAAAGAAGCTATTTACAGCTGCTCCATTCTTGACTGTGAATGAATACACGGAAAGAGTTGAGTGGTAAGGGAGGTAGAGATTGAAAATCTAGAATTTCTTGCAAAAATCAGCTGGGTACTTTTCTTGCTCCCTGGCTTAAACCTGTACGGTGAAACCCTTTCCAAACACAAACAGCAGGAGACTAAAGGCAGAGGCACAGCAGGCAAACTCAGGGGCAAAACACTTTTCTCCCTCACCAGCATGCCTGAGATGACATGCAGCGGGTCCCCTACCTCTCTCAAGCTTGCGGCGGGCAGGTCTTGTCGTTTGGCATTTCCCGCCTCACTCTGTTGTCTTTTATGGTGAGGACTAAGATGTCTGGTTAGGGGCTGCCTCACAAAGTGCCAGTGAGAGGCACAAGATACAGAAGTGAGACTGGAAAAGCCAGAAGGGACACCACAAACATTTGGACATGAATTTGGAGGAAGCAGACTTTGTACCATAGGAAAGGAAGTATAGGCAGAAGTACATCTCTAATGAAGAGCATTATCTATGGAAAATTGGGATTATGAATTTTGGGGATTAAAATCATCACCATGATACACTGATGATGATACGATGATCAGCTTCTCTGATACGACAAATGTGAAACTTAGCTTCTTTATATTTCACTTTTCCTTTCTCTACTCTCTCCATTGTTTTATTAATTATATTTAAAATTTTTCTATTGGTTACCTTGACTTTTATATCCATCAATTTAAAATAGTATCTTCTATTCTTTTCTTTCTTTATGCTCCTACTCTTATTCCAGTATTTTTAGGTAATTCAAGATGGTAACATTTTCAGTCTGTCACTGCAGTAAAAAAAAAAAACCCAAAACCCACTTCTGTTTTGTCCATTAGTTGCTTCTAAAAATTAAAATCTGAATATCTGAATCTATGCCATTTTTAGAATGTTCCAAATTTCAAGGACCAATGGATTTTCTCTCCCTTTTTTTTAGATCAGTTGCACAAAACCATGTTACCTTTAGTTTGTGCATGTCTGCATGGAGACTTTTCACCTATTTTCCCTCCATGCAGCTGCCAATTGCTTTTCTCTTCACGTTAAAGAAATAAAAAGAAACCCTATGTTTTCTTATTTCTAAGATCATCCAACTTCTTAATCAATCGTTTGTTAAAGAAAATTTACATTTTTGTTGAAGACATGCTTCTTGGAGTCCCATAATTTGTACAAATTGCTTTAGGTCTTCTGCAGAATAACTATCATGGAACTATTTTCAAATTATTGAAATTTTGGATCCAACTGTGTGTTGGGTGCTGGTCCTCTTATTTCAAGAATTCTTCTTTTTTCCCCACCCCCCAAAACGCAATTTCAAGTACTTTTTCAGAAAGAATCTGTGGAAGGTAAAATTTCTAAGTCTCCCCGTGTCTGAAAATGTCTTTGTCTTCATGCATGATTGATTGTATATAGAATTAGGACAAACTTAAAATTTGGCAAATGATGCATATTGTATGAAATCAATATTGTAAGGCCTGCTTTTGTAATCAAAGCTGAGAGATTGCAGAGCACTGTACCAGTAAATATTCTTCCCCTTTCTAATATCATGTATTAACTTGTTTTCATGGAGTGGCTCTTCAGAATTGGCAGGTTCCCACATTCTGTTCAATTTAACCAATACTGGCTTGCTTTTTCTAGTGAAGGATCAGTTTTAAAACATTGTGATACTGATACAGAGAACTTGATACAGTATTTGTATCTTTTAATCAGTGTAGCCTTTGCAGTTATGAGCTTCTGTTGCTCAAGAGCTGTGTCAGTACAGTTTGCGTGCCATCTGTCCTCTTGACATTAAGGAGATACGGAATCGAATGTTCCATCGTTGGGGACAGTATCCCTCACTCCTCCCCACCCCTTTACATTTACATCAAGTGTTAGAACAGTGCCCAGGCAGCATAGCCACAAGCTGGGTTTATGTGGGCCTCCAAGTCTAACCAAACTCCAGGCTTTGAGAGTCATTTTGGAGGAAGCCTGTGTGCGGTGTTTTAATCTAATAAATTTGATGAGAGCAGAGGGGAAAGAAACTATCATAAAGCAGGTAAACGTAGAAGCTTCTTTTGTATCCCAGGTGTGGCTTCTTCAATGGACCAAGCTGCTGCAACGCAGTATTGATTTGACAGAGCCTCTGCTTCAATGATGTCTGTCTCACAATGGCTCCAGATGATTTCTGTACTGCAAAATAAAGCCAAACTCTGGAAACCAGCTCCCTCTTGTTGGTCTTTTGTGTCCTGACAATTCAGAGCTAGTAAGTATTGTACTGGCCTTGACACAGCTGCTCATTTCCTTCACTAGAGCTGAAAACGGATGCTGGGGAAGAGTGCTGAAGACCCTAGTGGTTGGTGGAGTGCTGCCATCTGGCTTCACTGTGAGTAGACCCCGAATTACTTCTTGGTACAATATAATTATTAGACTCTCTTAGATATCCTTAGTAGTGGTGTAGAACAAGGATTCGTTCCCATCAGGGAGTAAGTGACATCCGGTGGAATGGGTGCGTTAATATATTTATTTAATAAGTTAATTAATTTTATTTTTGGCTGTGTTGGGTCTTCCTTGCTGTTCACGGGCTTTCTCTCGTTGTGGTGAGTGGGGGCTACTCTTCGTTGTGGTGTCTGGGCTTCTTGTTGCGGAGCATGGACCCTAGGCACGTGGTCTTCAGTAGTTGTGGCACGTGGGCTCAGTAGTTGTGGCACACGGGCTTAGTTGCTCTGTGGCATGTGGGATCTTCCCGGACCAGGGATCGAACCCGTGTCCCCTGCATTGGCAGGTGGATTCTTAACCACTGTGCCACGAGGGAAGTCCCAGTATTTTCATTTAATTCAGATTGTAGACAGACAGTTTTTAGTGGTAACTCCTTTCCCCTTGATTGTTACAAGCCTCACTGTATGTGCTGTCATTTACATCGAGGACATTGTATTCTCTTTTATAGTTGAGTCTGTCATTTATGTCGGAGGAATGAGGACATTGTAACTGTATTCTCTTTTAAAGTTGAGTCTGAAGGACATAGACTAAGGTAGGCAATCTGTTAAAGGATTTAGGGTAATAATAACTTCGATTATCCAAGTGATTACTTTAGCTTTCTCAATCTCATACTGTCCATTTTTGGCCAAAGAATTTTTTGTTGTAGGTGGGCTGTCCTGCATATTGTATGCACCTCCCTGGCGTGACAACCCCAGATCACCCCGGTTGAAAACAACTGCTTCCTTTTCATAAGATTATCTAAAATTCCAGCAGGCCTTTCCCCTCTTTTCCTGCAATATTTCACATTGTGAGCCGTTAACGCAGGTGGAGGCACAAGCTGGGTTAGTAGTACGAAGGAAGTACCAGGATGCCTTCATATTCTGCATTCGGCATATTTATGGGAACAACTAACATTTCTGTGCCAGGCCAACGGGGCACAAAGGTGATGAGGGCAGAGTCTCTGCAGAAGCTCAGTCTGGAGGCGCCTGCTCCTCTGTGGCCTGGCTAAGCCTTCAGTTACAGAACGGGCGGCCTCGTGGGTGCTGGAAGGTCCTTCAGGGGAGGAGCACGGCTGGCAGGTGCGCTGTACTTTCCTTTTCCGTAGTAATTTCAGATTAATTCAGTGTACCAAATACAGTTATGGTCCTATTAGATTCTTATCCCTGGGGTAAAGATCAGCTGAGTGGGTCTCTAAGCAAGAGCTAGGGTAAGAATTAAAACTCAGTCATTCTTCCTCCTCCTAAGAACATACCGAGGGGAAAGGAACACTTTCGGTTCTGTAGGGGGAGTTTAAAAGCAGATAAATGGCTTTTGAGGGAAGTTCCTGTGCAGGCTGACATGACCCCCTGGAAGGGCCAATTGGAGAGTTGTGAGGTGTCCTCTTGCTGGAGCCTGCTGCTCGGCACCGCACGAGGGAGGGGAAAGCACCGGGCAGGCCTGCGGGGATGAGGCTTGACAGATGGCGGCCAAAGTGAGGTAAGTGGTAGGATTCTTTTGGAAGCTACTTATTCTGCTAAATGGCCTAAAAAATTTAAAGTGCTGTAAAACATTCTCTTACAAATTTAATATTTGCTATAAAATCATTGCAGAAGCAGTTGAATGATTTTTAGTTGTCTTTATTAAAATGAAACAAATTAGGTACAAAAACCTTTGTTCCAAATAGATACTATGTATCTTACCAATGTTGTTGCTTGGTTTTGAGTTTTAAAGATTGGTGTAGAAATTATTTCTAATATAAATAAATGATTATTTCTTCCTCAGAGGGTTGATTTTTGTAGTACGCTGTTTACAAAAACTGAGTAAGTGAAAATGACAGTTTATAAATTTGTACCATTTAGGAAAAAAATGTTTATGTAGTGTAGCATGAATAACAGCAGATAAAACCATTGAAGATGTTAGTTTTTACACAGGTGGTAAAACCTTTAAAACAGACTCCAACATGCATTACATGTGCATTTCTGACCTTAACGTGCAAAAACAAAGCTACGGGTTAAAATAGACTTATTTTTGCTACAACTGAGCACACTTGTAAAATCCTTATTTTTATCATTAATTTCAATGAATAGCTTTGAAGCTATTCTGCTTAAAATGAGAATAATTTAAAACAATAATATTGAACACTGTAACCCAAAACTAATGGAAAACTACAGTGCTGCTGTGAACAAAGCCAGACAACAAAGTCAGACATTCTGGCAATGTGTAAAACACGAAGAAAAATGTTCCCCCAAGTTGTAGAACACTGAGGTACACAGAACAGTCTTCTCATATAAATCAAAGGTTTTCAAAGAAAAGGGAAAATACTCATTTGTTGTTGGCATCACCGATGTCTAGGTAAGCTGTAGTTAAATCACCCGGACAAATACAAAATTGATAATTCCGTCTTTAAAATAAAATAACCAAGAACTATTCCATAAATAGGATGCTACCTACTGGGGAAAATGGCTATGCATGTAGGCTACATTGTCTTCCGTCCTGGCAGCAGATGGGCTGCAGGTGAAAACACTCATAGAATGGAGGTTAGTTATTTCATTAGTGATACTTGAGAAAGTCCCATTTATGCCAAACCAGCAGCGCCCCTAAATAAACAAAACTTTCACAAGAAAATTCCTAAGTCACTTCCTCCATGTGGCCTTCCTCCGATCAACCCCAAAGATCTGTGAGACCTCCTTTATTCTGTATCCCATCATCATCTAAATCCCAAAATTTAATTAAGGATTTTCCAGACTTCTTCTTTAGAATCTTTTCTGAAACAAATGGATTTGTGAGGATCTGGAAGTCATATATAAGCTTTCCTACAGTTATAGACTTTAAATGAAGTTTGGCTTCTATATTATATTGACACCTGTGAATCTGTTGCTTAATATCAATAAAAGCTCCCCAGACTCTCTGAGTGTGATGCTTTTCTTTCCAAAGGCACAGACCTAGGCTTCCTGGTGTCATCCTTCTGTATATAGCTGTGCTCAGGTCAGCGGTGATGGTCAGCAGCCTGCCCGGGGTGAGAGTCTCCCTAAAAGGGACCCCAGAAATTGATCTACCTTTCAAGAGGCTCCATCAGCATCCAGAAACACTGTACCCTATCTCGAAAGGCATCGGTCCTGCTGCTCTGCAAATCAATGTTCTCCAGGCCTCATTTTGGCAGCGTGGGCCCTGGAAGTCTTTCTGTGCTGTACTTCTGTAGCCTTCCTTCTTGTGCACCCGCACTGCAACCTCTGCAACTTCCCCTTACTTGGCGCTGGGATTTCAGGACCTAGGAATTTTCCACGATGTCCTTCTACATGCTTTTCATCGGCAGGCCTGGGCTGGCATGTCACACAAGGCTAGCTCCTTCGGCCAACCCCCTCTGCTTAGTCAGTGGCAGCTCCGCAAATGCTGGAGGGATGACTCAATGCACGGGAGTGTGTCCTAAATACTGCATTTGAAAGTGATAGTTTTCCTGAGCTTCTCATGACAATGACTAACCTCTCTGAATGTTTCTTTATGCCTGTGAATAGCTTATCGAAACGGATTAAGCATCCTTTTATGCATGTTCTTAGTAATACTGGCAATATAGTTCTTTTTGTTTGTTATGGAAATAACCCAAATTGGGAAAGGTAGCTTTAAAACTCCCCCGCTAACCAAAGCATGATCAATTGGGGAAAAAATTTTGAATTCTTTTCTTTTTCTTGTGAGAGGCATGGGAAATAATAGGAAAGGGAAAGTGGGGAGCACCACTCATCAAAAACATATTTTAAGAAATGTGCTGCCTTCTATTTCAGGAAGGTTTACATCAACACTGTTAACAGACAAATGAAGGAAAAGGAAATGTGGATCATTGGTATTGGTACTTTTCAGAAAGGCTGATTGATAATATTTTCTTGTATTTGAGATAATCAAGGACAGAAAGCAATGTCACAGGATGTGAATTACTCCTCATGACGGTGAGGAAGGTGCCTATTTTCTGTCTGTTGTACAGTATGTCTGGGAAGTCCCTCCCACACTGAGTCCTTGGTCTTTCTTCCTCTGACCCTTTCACATGACTTTGACTCCTTATTGGCAGGGCCTTTTCCTAAGATTCTTTTGCTGATAATCCAGTCATGCTGTTCTCACACAAAGGCGAGTACTAGAAATAGGCATGTCAGGCTATGACACAGCCTTCCTCCTCCTTTGAAGGGGTAATGACCTTATTCAAGATGCTTTTATTAGGTCTTCTCCGCAAGTTACCGGAGAAAAGTCATTGCATTTCATTCACACAACCATGCTGCCACTGCCAGTCTGGGTGGTTCTTCCAAGTCTCGGTCAACCCCCGTTTTACATGGCTGAGGCGAGGTAAGAAGTTGGACAATGAATTGTAATAACCTGGCTGATTTCTTACTTTGATTTAAAAAAAAACAAAACTAAGCATTATTATTTTTTTCTGCCTGTAAAAGTAGTCATTCCGACCGTAGAAAATACAGGGAAAACATAAAGAATAAAATTAAAATCCCACAAAATATCATCGTTATTAAATTTTGGTATTTTTCCTTCTATATCTGAGTTAAGTTATCTTGTCCCACTGGATGGGTGGGACCAACAAAAGAATTTTCTTTTTCTGTTATGGCCAAATCTACTGTTTCAACCTGGGAGGATCTGTCAGTTTTCTCATAGTGTGCATCACAGAGTTTAAAACTACTTGGAAATACAGCCCAAGCTGGCTGTGCTTCTTCACCTGGTACCTGGCAGTCAGGACTAGAAGCTGGTGACACTTCTTTAATTAAAGAACTGAAGGAGGGGAAAAAAAAACAGAAACAAAAACAAACAAAAAAAAAACAAACAAAAAAAACAACTGAAGGAGAAGTCTGAACCAACTTGAACTTCCTCTGCAACCTCAAGGGCACAGGTTTCTTTCGAAAGTATGAAAGCCACTGTCTGTAAGTTATCACCTTTTCTCTCACTTTCTCGTGGTTTCATTGACGTGTGATCAGCAGAGTTCACATCAGGCACCTCTTCAGGCTCAATTATTTCTTCCGCTGTCTCCTGAAGCTCTAAGCAGGGTAACGGGGCCTCCTGCTGCTGCTCCATCTCACCAGCGGATGCTTCTTCCCAGGGACTCGTGGGCGGTGATATGGTGAGAGTGAGGTCAAGGTCAGAATCCTCCTCTGATAACTCGAGGCTGACTTCCTCTCTATTCACAGATAGGCTGGTTTGTTTGGTAAATGCAGAATTAAATGTTTCAAAACTCATGTGTTCACTGTTTAGACCACTCTTGTCATTCTTTAGTTCTGAAGAGCCATCCGAAGCATTCCTCACTGATGGGATGCAGTCAAGTGAATCTTTTTCTTCCAAGGGATCAGAAGCTGACGATGAGACTACTTCTTCAAGCTGGGACGACTCTACAGTGTCTTCCGAAGAGATGCTGAAGAGACTCTGGCTCGACAGAAAACATTCTTGAGAGAGCTTCATTTCTTCTCTGGGTAACAAATAACTAGAACTTTTAACTAGTGATAATGCCTCTGTTACAAGGCAATTATCAGACGGCGATGGTGAGCCTGCAACAGCCTGCCCTTTCTGTAATGAACACATTTCTTTAGCAAGTATCTCTCTACTCACTGAGAAGGCACAAAGGTACTTAGCGCCTTGTTGTCCTGACATTGCCAGAGAGGGAACGTCCCTAAGACCCTGTGTCTTTTCAAATGCGGACACAGGATGTCTAAGGCTTGTAGCAGGTGATACTTGTTTAATCAACTCCACATTAAAGGGTGTAGGTTTATCAGCTCTGTTTACAACTTCTGTCTGTATTGGTGCATAGGCATTTTTTTCAAAACTGAATGTAACTCGTTCCAGATTAATCACTCCATACTCCGTATCATCCTCCCCTTCCAAGGATGACTGACATTCTTTGATTATAAGGCTGCTATGCTGGATAAAGCCCTGCAAAGCACCTGTTTTTGTTTGCATTTTTGCATGAAAAACATCAACTTTGCTTTCAAGGGTGCTGTACACAGACTTTTGAAAAATCATTGACGGATTGCTGATCCCATCGTAAGTCCTGGCGAATGTGGACTGTGTGACAGTATCATTATAAGATGTCACCTGTGTGCCATCAAGTGGCTCAAAGGTTTTATCTTCAGCAGGAATAGAAGATCCATTAGTTTGGGTACTTCCAATGCTAGAAAGCACCAGATTAGAGGTCTCTAGTTTATCTGATGACTCTTGTTCGGCTTTCCCCCCAATTATCTGAAATGATAAAAGCAAAAGAAATAAATTAATTTAAAAAATCAAGGGCCAAATAGATCTTTTTTTCAAGCATTTACATATGTGAAGAACAGAACAGACAAAGATCAATTTTAGTTTGCTCTGTTCTTTTGAATCTTCATAGGGTAGAGATCAAGCAAATCCCTCTCTTCTTAGGCTTAAAATACCCCCCAAATAGGAATTTGTTTTATCTAAATACACACACACGAGAACTCCAAAACTTTCTTAGTTGCACAGCCTTGTTTTTTTGTTTTTTTTTTTAATGGACTTTTGGGAAGAAAAGCGGCTAGACCACTAGCAATTTAAAGACTTGAAAATGCAGACTGTTTGCTAAATAGCATCACTTAATTCAGAAATGCAGCAGTAGAGGAAAAAGTGCTCAATTAATTTAAATTATTTTTAGTAAGATTAAAAGATAATCTTTAAAGCAAAGAATAACTTATTTTAAACACCAGCTTTCAATTAGACTATAAATGCACTGTCATCTGGAATGTTCCCATGAGGAAACACTAATTATTATCTCTTGTACTCAGAATACACTGATAAGCAGCTTTCCCAAGGTATCAATCTCTATCTTGTTAAATAAAAGTCCCTTACCCCTTAGCTGTCTTCTTAGCTTATAACTGGACATAATCTCTCTCTCAGTTTAATACCTCCCTATTCAACAAAGCAGCAGAAAACACAGTGCAGCTTGCATTAATAAACTCAACTAAAAGGACTGATTTAAACAGTACCAGAAAGGATTTAGCATAAACAGTAACAGAAATACCTCTGGACAATTTTGATAACCTCATAAAAAGGCTGTTTCTTTTCTTCTTTTTTTTAAAGGCTGAAGAATGGTCTTGTTCAGAATATGGTAAAGTGGATTGACCATACAGTTGACCTACACCTGTAGCTCTGGAACACTACGGCCACAGATTTCCTGCCAGATTTTGAAGCAGTCGTGTTGTAAGTCAGGACCTGTGTTTCAAATCTCTTGTTAAAAACATTTCTGCCTTAGTCAAAGAAAGACACTGACCTGAGCAATTGGCAGGGAGGAGCTGAGACTTGGTTTTAAGGGGACACGACTGGCCAGATACAAAGCGTAGAAAACTCTTGATGGCACACTCATTCTGAGAACAGTTCTATGACCCTCCCAATCGTACTGTGGCTGATAATGTTGGGCCATAGTCGTGAATCTCACCATGCCTGTGCTCTTAGTGAAATGAAAACTTTGATAATCCTAGTTTGCCCTAGAATAGGGAGTGGTACAGGATGTGTGTGCACCTTTAAAGTATGGGTACAGTATTCAAGAAGATGACGGAAACATGTTTCTAAGTATATGCTATAGAAAGTGTTAGGAATCGTTAATTTTAACATTCTACTTTCTACTTAATACTCTTTCATGTTTGCAAGAAAATCATTCCTAATTGGACATTACTAAAGTAAGTTAATATATATTACCACGACCGAAAATACTTTATAAGAAACTAGTGTGTGTATAAATATATATGTAATAATTAAAATCTGCCTGACTAAACATAAATACTTTCTTATTCTAAGGTAGTGATTTTATGTATCTCTTTGAGAATAAGATGAAATTTATGAACCCCATCCTCAGAAAAAGAACGCATACACACGTAACATATATTTTATGTGTACACATATAAACACACACATATGTGCATATATATACATAAATACATCCACAGAATTAGACACTGAGAAACAGCTAGAGTGTCCAGATCTGAGTCTTGGCCGGACAATTTACTATGTGCCTCCAGGCCATTCTGTACTTCTCCATCCTCAGTCTTCTCACCTATAAGATGGGTGGCACGGTCCTTACCTCACCCGGCCGTGTGAGAATTAACTGAGCTAATGCGAGTGAAGGGCTCAGACCAGTCTCTGGCCCACAGCGTTCCACCAGTCTTCATTCTGATGAAGATGAGCATCTGCAGACACTCACAGACCCTCTGAGGCTCACCCCTGGACCTGCAAATCCCCACGGAAGCCCAGGTACAGAAACTCAATGTTAACACAGGCACTGAAGGTGCCCAAACCCATGTAAAATTATTCTGTAATAAATCTGCTCTGAAAGCTTAAAAAGGCAGGTATTTTGTCAATCCATTTACTTAGAATCTTGATACAACTTTTTAATTTGCTCCAATTAAAATTCGATTATCAGGCTTCCCTGGTGGCGCAGTGGTTAAGAGCCTGCCTGCCGATGCAGGGAATACAGGTTCGTGCCCCAGTACGGGAAGATCCCACATACCACGGAGCGGCTGGGCCCGTGAGCCGTGGCCGCTGAACCCGCGCATCTGGAGCCTGTGCTCCGCAAAGGAAGAGGCCACAACAGTGAGAGGCCCGCGTACCGCAAAAAAAAAAAAAAAAAAAAAAAAAAAATTCGATTATCCGTCCTATCAGTTGAGAACAGTGAAATGAAACAAAGTGTATTTTTCATATTTACAAACAGTTATCTGCAGACTATGAGAGGTCTGGCATTTTATTTACTGTCTCAGGATTTGTTTTCTGTTTTGGTGGTACGCGGGCCTGTCACTGTTGTGGCCTCTCCCGTTGCGGAGCACAGGCTCCGGACGCGCAGCCTCAGCGGCCACGGCTCACGGGCCCAGCCGCTCCGCGGCATGTGGGATCTTCCCAGACCGGGGCACGAACCCGTGTCCCCTGCATCGGCAGGCGGACTCTCAACCACTGCGCCACCAGGGAAGCCCTCAGGATTTGTTTTTAAAAATATTTTTTAATATATTCAATTTTAGTTTCCTTTAAGGTTTATCAAAGATTTTTTATATTTATTATTACTGCATTTGATCCATAAACACTATTATAGGTAAACAGAATAAGTATTATTCACCTCTTTTAAAAGATAATAAGCTCAGAGAACAAGTAATTTGCCCCAAATCATACAACTGAAAAGCTACATAATTATGGTTGGCTCCCAGATCATCTGAGGCCTACGATTTTTTTCCTCCTTTTGTTTCTTCAATCAGGATGGTAGATAAGCTCCACCTGCAGACAATCCAGACTTTGTAAACTAAGTTTCTGGCATTCTAATCCTTTACATAGCTAGAGAATCCACTTTCCTAAAAGAAACCAATGCCTTGTTATGAATGTGATTTTACGTACAAAAAATATTTCTTCAAAAATAACACCAGCATTTACAGTATTCAGCTTGACCTACCTCATTATTACAGGAATAGATGAAATTCTGGCTTTCTGGGGTCTCTGGATGACCTGCTGTTGCAAACATTTCTTTCTGTTCATTCTGCACCCAAAGCTCCAAGCCTCTCACAGGCGGTGGTTTCATGAAAGGAAGCAGGGGGTCAGTGATTGGGAAGGACACTTTGGCAGTAGGACCTCTGGGAGCCTCATTAGTCTCCAACAGAGGGTCTACGGAGCACCTTTCCACACCGGAGGACTCTTCAATTTCACTGAATTCAAACGATTCTAACGTGCTATTTATGCACACGTATTTTGCTGGGTTGCTGTGTTCTACTACTTTTCGGGATGATTGTATGACTTTGTTTTGATTGCTATAAAACAGAGCTACCCACATATGAAGTAAAAGCTTCACTTCTTCCATGGTATCTGGTAAATCAGTATTCCAAGGCCTGAGATTTTAAAGAAAGAAGAAACCAAAATCATTGAAAATGACTATTTTAGTTGATTATCTTATAAGTAAGTGCCTTAATTATTAACCTTAGTTTTTGTGTTCATTTTTATTTTAAAAATTACATGAACATGAAACAATGAGTAAAATAAAAATGAAGTTGATATAACAAATGATTACAGTGAATCTGCTTGGTATTATTCCCAAGTTACTGGATCTTACACACTTCCTTCTCCCTCCCCAGAGTTTAGCACAAGTATCCCTTCTCGCTACATTTATCTCAACAGAAAAGTTCATCCACTTTCATCCAGGGTCACTCCCACTCACCCGTGTAGTGCTCTGACTACAGTCTTCTCCAGGGGGTTGTTGCTATACTTACTTGCCGTCTAAGCTGAACACGTAATCTGCTTCCCATACGAAAGTGACCTTAAAGGAGCCGTCACAGCTGAATACGGCACGAGAGCGGCAGAAGTCCTGCAGGCTGGAGGGCAGCACCCCGCTCCTGCGCCTGAGCGCTGGGGCCTCGGAAAGCTGCTGCAGTGGGGAGGTGACCTGCTGATGCCGAAATGGCATCACTTTCCCCACTGGGGTTCCCGCTTCAGGGCCTCTTGTGCCATTCTTGGCAAACGCAGGGCCTGGGGCCCCTCTCTGCTGTAGATGCTTCTTTGAATGTTCTGCAAGGAGCAGGGCATAGGAATGCTCCACAGCAACGACAGAGCTTTGGCTTGCGTCGGAACTTTCTAGGGTTTCCTCGGGCAGTGCTGACTGGGCTTCTGCAGGGGCCTGAATGCCAGCAACCAAGCTTTCTTCCTCCTGGCTGACCGTGGGGTCTGATGTCAGATTACCCTTATCAGAGGAGGGCTTGGATAACGGTCCACCTTTTTGACTTTTAACTCCTCTGTGATATTCATGGTCTGATGTACCACGCAAAGAATGTTCTTTAGAAAGCAAAACATCGTTCTGTGGCAATTCAGAGGAGCAGGGCAAGTTTCTGGGCTCAGAAGATGGTGTGGTAGAGGTAGCAGCGCTTAATGCAAGATCAGCCAACATATTTAGGGCCTGGGAGTCACAGTTGACAATGGAGTTTTCAGGTGGGTCTTCTGGAGCCACTGTGATATTTTCTGGTTGAGCTGTACTTATGCTAATAACATCTTCTCGACCATCTGAAATTTCTGATTGAAGCTGTGAAGAAGTTTCTCCTTTGGCTTCAGCATAAAAGAAAAAAAGACACATAACACTTGATTTCCATAGAATTAATTCTTTGTCATATTCCTATGGTTCAGTGAAAATCAACAGTTAAGTCAACATATTCAAGAAAAACCTCTTGATATGTTGCATAAATTGTATGTTAAATTTTTATTACCAGAGTGAGGTCTTGTCCAACTTCCTGATGTATTATAATGTATTTACCAAGGAACAAGTCTTAAGGAATGTGCATATTAATTTAAAAAGAAATCACCCTTCAAAACTGCATGTACTCAGGCTTCCCTGGTGGCGCAGTGGTTAAGAGTCTGCCTGCCGATGCAGGGCATACGGGTTCGTGCCCCGGTCCAGGAAGATCCCACATGCCACGGAGCGGCTGGGCCCGTGAGCCGTGGCCACTGAGCCTGCGCGTCCGGAGCCTGTGCTCCGCAACGGAAGAGGCCACAACAGTGAGAGGCCCGCGTACCGCAAAAAAACAAAAACAAACAAACAAAAAAAAACCTGCATGTACTGACCTACACACAAGGCATACTGCTCAGCTAAAGAAATATACAAAGAGAAAAAAACAAAAACAAGAAAACAAGACTCCTGCCCTCAGAGAGCTTACAATCTAGTGAGAATCTAAGAATTTCTAAGTTTAAAGTGTATATTATAGAAGGTTAATGTACTTTCTTAGAAATCATTTCCCTTGGCAAGTTATTAGAGAAACCACCTAAGTTCAAAATAGAGATGATTTTTAACCGTACTGATGTTTAATTATAATACGTTACGATACAAATAAAAAATGAGAAAAGTAAGAATATTCAGAATCGCCAATTAATTTCAAGTTTTAAAACTTCAGTTTCTGCATTAAAAACATTTCCTCTCTATTCTATCTGCAAAAAAGCAAATCTCCTCATCTACTGATAATTCTCCTTACAGCAGGTACTCAAATCTACCCACTGGCATTCGGTCAGAAAACTAACATTCTCAGGTGGTTTACTTGCCTTCTCAGGACTTTGATTCAGCCTTTTAAAATGTGATTATCATGAAGGACAAAGTTCTCAACAATACTGGGCAGTGAGTCCCTGTAGCAGGTGGCTGGATGGACAGAAAAGCCAACTGTGCTCCTCTTTATAATTAGCAGTAGCAGGTCTGAAATAAATTACTAACCTGTCTGCAAAGCCCAATGACAGTACATTTACAGAGAAAACTCTGGCCTATGAGGTCATCAAACAGAATGACAAGAGTGTGTGTATGGTGAGGAGGGTAAAATTAATCAACCACTGCCCAGTTTTTATTTAAAATATCAAAGCCCAACGGGGTGAGGTACGAGAAAGTGGCCCAAAGAGGGCTGTCTCGTGAACCCTCCGGGTGTACTGGAAACACATTCATTTTAGGATCTGATGTGTTTACTGACACTAAGTTCATTCTATCCTTAAATACTATGGTTCTTACACTGAGTATCACTATGAGGAAGGTCGAATCTAGAGAACACTGTATTGAGTCAAGAAAAAGGGTTCATTTTCATATGTGTCATTTCAGGTAAATCATTTAATAACTGACTTGCTAGAGGTTTTCAATTAATTAAAAATACAATACTGATCATCTATCTCTTTTAAGAAATATAGATAAAATGATGCCAAATAAATTATAAAAAATTAAAGAGTTCAGTAAATAAAAACTATATTGAAAACTTTAAAAAGGACAGAAAACCATTAGTTTCAGTAACAAAATGATTGAGCCTTCTTAAACTCTGATATTTCAAGTAAAAGAAATGAAGTGGATTAGCATGGGTGATTAAGAAATAAAAGAAAAAATTAACACATTATTTAAAAGGTGGTAATCTTAAAATTTTAACTTGGAATGTGGCTGCACAATATATACAGACACTTGCAATACAAATCGCCCTATTTCTGAATACCCATTCTGGAAACTTTTCATTTTCTGGGCTCACTTTTCTGCCAATGCCCAGTTGCACACCTCCTCCCACTAATCGATTAGCCTACAAGTATATAGAAGCCAATTCAGCACAAGGAATTCTAATGACAAGGCTGGGAATACAATGCATTATGTATGTATCTATACTCATCCTGTTTACAAACTAATTGGAAAGACAGGACCAAGACACACCAGATGATTGGAAAATAGTATGAATTAACTCTTTAACGTTCTCAAAAACCCAAAAAAGAAATGGAAAAAAAAGGAGAAATGAGTGCAGATCAGAGCATCAGGAAATGACTCCGGGTGGACTTAGCTGAGCAGAGGGGACTGCACAGGAGTGACAACAGGCGTGGTTCGTGTGGGTGGCACCATGTGCCTGGCAGGGAAGGCACGCATTGGGAAACGGCAGGAGAGAAATGTGGACCCGTGGGTAAGACCACCTCGTAACTGCCTGGGGAGACAAGCAGAGAGGCTGTGTTGGGTATGACTCTCTACAGGCTGTACGGTGATATGACTGAGGAGCTTTCAGAAAAATCTTCAGCCATAAACAACATTAACGAAACTGAGGAAAGGGACTTCCCTGTGGTCCAGTGGTTAAGACTCTGCGCTTCCAATGCAGGCAGTGGGGGTTCGATCCCTGGTCAGGGAACCGAGATCCCACATGCTGCAAGGTGTGGCCAAAAAAATTTTTTTAAACAATGAGGAAAGAAAAAACCAAGCTCATCCATAATACCATCACCCCAAAAAAACAAGAGTTTCTTTCCCTGAATTCCACTAAATTTGAGGCTTTTAAAAAACCTAAAGGTAGATGAGAGAAAGTAGAATCATGAGATTAGACAGAAAACTGATGGAAATACAGAGATATGAGGAAATGAAGGTTTTTCTAAACAAAAAACACCACCACACATACAACACAGTAGGACTCAATACCGAAGATACTGTAAAATGTATAGATTTTGCAGCTTGGTGGAGCTGCACTCTACTCAGAGAGACGGGTGTGAAGAGGGACATGGAGCTGGGAGAAAAGTGAGGTCCGCGGTGATGAGGGAACGTGCCAGCAACGAGGAGGTTCCAGCAGGTGGAACACGGAACCAGCAGTCAGCTGCTGGCTCACAGAAGGAGACTTGGTTATTCACTTCCGCACAAGTAGAAGTAGAAAAGTAAAACTGCTTTTAAAATTAATTTAATGCCTTTTGAAACCAAATACAGGGGCTTCCCTGGTGGCGCAGTGGTTGGGAGTCCGCCTGCCGATGCAGGGGACATGGGTTCGTGCCCCGGTCCGGGAAGATCCCACATGCCGCGGAGCGGCTGGGCCCGTGAGCCACGGCTGCTGAGCCTGCGCGTCTGGAGCCTGTGCTCCGCAACGGGAGAGGCCACAGCAGTGAGAGGCCCACGTACCGAAAAAAAACAAGAAAAAATACAAGTGAAATACAGGATTCGAGATTACTGACTGCTTTGAACCATGTCTTTACAGTTCCCTCTGGACAAACTTATAATATCTTCTATAACTGATTATGGTCCAGAAAAATACTGCCAGATGCTACTTGCTTGTGAATTTAGTCATTAAAAAAGGCCATTTATACTTTAACTCTGCTAAACAGTTCATGTTCAGGCTTTCTGCAGAATGAAAAGTAGGGTCTATTTAGTGAAGGTATGAATCTTGGCACTTTCTTATTTATTCACAATGGGAAACCAAGTTACTTGTCCTGTCAGTGTCTGAACTAAAGAAGACCACAAGAACGTGACAGATTTCAACTGATCTTATACTGTTTCAATATACTACTTTATAATCTCGATTAGTCTGTATTACGGTGCTGAAATTTACAGGAAGAGGACTTCTTACCAGGTTGTGGCTGCTTTCTGATTCTGGGATTCTGATTGCCTTTTACTATATTTTCCCTCTGTTTTTGTGGAGAATTCTTCACAGGTGGCTCAGCCCTTGGAACAGTTTTGAC